>NC_133618.1:224023871-224311371 GCF_048593235.1 Sminthopsis crassicaudata
CTAACATGTGCAACAAGAAAATGGTATTTACACACATATATTGTATCTAGGTTTTATTGTAACACATGTAAAATGTATGGCATTGCCTGTCATTGGGGGGAGGGAGTGGAGGGATAATTTGGAAAAATGAATACAAGGGATAATATTATAAAAAAAAAATTACTCATGCATATATACTGTGGGGAAAAAAAGACTTGGTATCTTAAATGTGAAAATATATATAGGAGAATTACATATATTTAGCATATATTGGAATACTTGCTGTCTAGGGGAGGGGATGGAGAAGGAAATGAAAAAATTTGGAACACAAGGTTTATGCAAGGGTGATTGTTGAAAACTTTGCATGTTTTGAAAATAAAAAGCTTTAATAATAATTTTTAAAAAGACTTGGTATCTTATACAAATCTTTCACTGCAAAACTGAATTTAAGAGAAACAAAATTGAAATGATGCCTTTTATAATGAAGAGTGCAATATTTATCAAACTTCAAATTTCTACCCCTTACCTTCTTCATAAATCAGTTTGGCTGTCTGCTCAGGTGGAGGCACACCTTGAGTTTTTTCAGATGCTGCCACCTAAAAGATGAAATATTAAGTGAGGAAAGTCAGTCACAGCTTGGCTCCCCCTACCTTATCCATTAAAAAACCAAAAGATAAGAGTAAAGGACCAAATGTATTTTCAAAATTTCAATGATTGATAATTTCTGTCAGTGTGTAGTCAATCATCCCTTATTACAATAGATCACACAACCCTTCTACAACAGAGATGACTTCTGAGAGCTGATGGAACTAAGATTTATAAAATATGGCACAGCCTGAGTCACTGCTACCTTATCAGGAACAGCTTTCAGAAGGTTCCTGAAAGACCAGGCATACATTCAAATGTTTAAAAAAAAAAAAAAAAAAAAAAAGGGGGGGGGGCCTCAAAGAAACTTCATAAAATTTATAGAAATTGGAGTAAAATATAACAGTGCTACCTTAAATTTCACAAATCTAAGCACTCTCAGTTGTTTTGCTTTCCACAAAAATTTCCAAGAATGTTTCATGAATTCTGACAAACAGGACATTTCCTAAAAATTAAGACAGGTGCTTTCTACTACAGTTTATTCCACCTGGCATATTTTCTACTAAAACAAAGTAGGTGAAAGGATAAAAGAAATATATCCTCATTACTACCACATACAAAATCTTTCATTGTGGAATATATGGGGATGTACATACCTGTGTAATAAGGAGAATGAGCTTTCCATGCAATCGAGAGAGCTTCCTTAAAGTTTTGACTCTGCTCTCCATCAACTGGTATAACATGCCCAGCTGGGGTACCAAGTCAGGCAGCTAGAGGGAAAATGACCAAGTAGCACTTGTCTCATTTTGTATCAAGCGAACAGAAGCATAGAGAATCTCAGAGGGCATAAATCATTTTCTTTAAACAGTCCTGAAACATGACTATTCTATGAAGTGGAGGAAATGACCAGAGAGGGGAAAAAATCCATCTCATTTGCCACTTCCTTAGTCTTCTTTTCTCCACTTTAAGTCAGGTGTAAATCAAGTGAGTCAAGTCAACAAATACGAAGCATTTCTTGATACAAATGTTCATAGTGTACTTCAAAAGAAGAGATCCCTACTTTTAAAAAGCTTATATTCTAAAGAAGCAAGGGGTGATTTAGAATCAACTATCACAGTTAAGAGTACGGAGATGCAGGTTCAAGTTCACAAATCACTGGGGGAGGGAAAGCAAATTCAACTTGATGAATAGTAATTTTGTTTAACAGTGATGTAAACTGAAGTTTTCATGACATAAAGGATCAATTTATTTTTGACAAAACTGAATACATTTTTTAAGTTTTCATCTGTAAAATGAAGATATCAATAAGGATGTATTCCAAAGAGCTGTGAGGATCAAGGGAAAATGTATAAAGTACTTTCCAAATATTAAAATACTTTATTACTACAGTATCATTATTGTGTGTGTGGTCACCAAGTATGAGATGAAGCCTGCTGAAGTTACTTACTGTGGACAGATAAGATGCATGTATGGTCAACACAGATTTTAACCATGGAACCATAAGCACAGCACTGGGGGAGAAAAAAAAAAAAAAAAAGAAAGAAAGAAATTTTAAACCCCAGATGCAAAATAATTTGGCCATTTATATTGTTAAAGGGGATATTTTGAGCTTTACATTGCACTGGAAATTTCATGAGAATATAACCTTACTTCCTTTGGAAACATCAAATCCAGATGAAGAATTATATTCCTCTATGTTAAACTACCTAAAGAATGAAGTTGGGGCAAAGAACTATTCCCTTTCCCATCTTCATTCTATTGCAATGCCTATTGCTGGTACAGTGAGAAGAGCACTAAGACGTGGTATCAGAAAGATCTGAGTTCAAACATTGCCTCAGATACTCACTAGTTAAGTGGCCCTGGACAGATCATTTAACCTGTCTGCCTCCTGTGGGTAATAGCACCTAACTCACATGGCAGTTGCAAAGATCTATTGAAATAATATGTAAAGCACTTGCTTGATATAATGGACACAATAATGGGCTTTTAATGAGGGGGGAAAAAAGAAAAGGAGAAACCAGTTGACAATTCATGTGCAAACATGTGCCAGAAAATCTCAATAACAATGAAATACAAAAAAGAACTTACAGCAAGTTAATACCATCAGGTCCATTTAATGGCAAGCAATACAAAATATTGGCAGGATTAATCTTATTAGCTCCAAAGCTAACTTTAAACTATTTAAAATCAAGATTACTCAGAGGAAAACTGTTCTTCCTGCTTTTCTATTGGCATTCCTGTAGGGAGGCCATAAGAGGAAAATGAAGGGTAGATCAAAATGATTGTTTCTTGATTTCTCAAAGAGCCACTGACTGAGCAAGCAGGGACACATTCATATTTTTCCTTAGCCTATGTTAAATTCTTAAAAATGACAATAGGTATATCATTAAATTTTCAAGTGAATAAAAGATTAATTTTCAAAGACTCGAGATATACTAGGGCAGTCACAAATTTGGACTAAGAAACACTGTAGTCACCTCATAATAGTAGTATACACATCAACAGCAAAAAAGATAAAACAGACACCTCACCTATTTGGATGTCCTTGCAATCTCTTAGTAAGCTGGAAAGAAAAAAATTAATTAGAAACAACATTCAACATATAACTTACTCTATAATTTCCATAAATAAATATTGCAAAAATAAAGGTGAAATATGCCCAAGTCTTGTCTACATTAGGAAAATTTTAAATTTACTTGTCAGTTTCCATAATGTTAATTTTTAATAGTAGGATATTAAGAACATTTAAATACTAAGAATAAATCTATAATAGAGAGGGATTTCTCTGGGAGGAGAATAGGTAGGAAATGACTGTCAAGGAAAAAAAAAGGCATCAATAAAATGCTTAAATTTTTTAAAAAAACTACACCAATTCAAATTGTTTATTCTCACCATCTTGTTCTCCTACATGTTATTTGTTGGAAAAGAAACTACATAAAAAAAAAAAACTCTTCCTGGGGCTATAATCAAAATTCTTCCTAAAAAATATTTCACCAATCCCAACAACATTTAATATAAAGTCTAAATCAACATACCACTACATTCTCAGGTATTTGAAAATACCAATTTTAATGAGTATTCTTAATACTCTGCAGAATTATTTGTTAGTTACCATCAACTCCAAAGTCTGATGCCATTGGAAACTAATTCCTCCCTCTCCCAAAGCTCACCTTTATATGCTTTTTAAAGGCTGGATTTATGTGTTATTCAATTAAAATTCTCAAGTATGTTCAGTTTAAAAAAACAAAAAAGATTCAATATAGAGAAGAAGCAATGTCAAAATGATTTCTTTTCACTTAATGCCTGTAAATCCAGTGACCATATGTCCAGTTGACATTTCTGCTAATAAACTAAAATACACACACATGGCAAAAAACCCAGCAGAGGAAAGTTCACACAATTTGAACTTTGAGCAGAGTTCAAAAGCCTGAACTAGGAATCAGCAAACCTTGTTCTGCAAGGTAAACCTTTTTAGGTTACAGTACTAAATAATACTATCCAATAGTTGTAGTAGAAGAAAGCAAATCATGCCTGTTTTTTTGTTGTTGATGGTGTTTTGTTTTACACAAAAACAATTGAATCTTACCTCATTCAATAAAGGAATAACAGCATACACTGGAATCCTTAATACTGTGTTTCTTATTAAGGTATCCTTTCTTGTTTGAAGTACTTTCTGTAAGTAAAGGATAGATATACAAATCTGATAGTAAAGGATAGTAATACAAATAAAAAGAAGGTAAGTTTGCAAAATCAGTGCCCTGAATTTGGAATCATAAGACCTGGGCTTAAGCCTTGTGACCTCAGGCAAGCCTTCCAGAGGCTCAGTTTACTACTTTCATGAAATCTCATCAAGATGACAGGGTCAAAAGATCTACTCAATCTCCAGTACTCTAGAATAGCTCCCCATGACATTCAAAATGCTTCATAACCTTGACCCCTCCCTACCTTTCCAGTCTTCTTGCCACCAACTCCTCAGCATGTCCTTTGATCTAGTAACATTGGTCTCCTGTTTCATGAACCTCTAGGTGCTGCCTCCCTCCTCAACTCTGTCTGCAGACCTCCTGGTTTGTTTTAAGTCCCAACTAAACTAAACATCTTTTACATATACAATTCCAGTGTCTTTTGACTTGGTAATTTCCTGTTTATTCAACTCAGTTTGTACATAGCTATTTGCAAGTTGTCTCCCCCACTAGATGGTAGACCTTCTGAGGTCAGGAACTGTCTTGCCTCTTGGTAACCCCAGTTCTTAGCATGGCATCTAGCATTGGTAGGCACTTAATAAATGTGTACTGATTGATCCATATAGTTGAACTACTTTTCAGAGAGTATCTAGTCTATCCTCTATAGTCCTTTCAGTTTACAGATGAAAATACTAAGGTCCAGAGAGATTAAAGTAAAAATGAGATTTGAGAATTTAGATTTATTGACTAGAGCAGTGCTCTTCCCATTGCCTTCTATGAGAACTCCATCTAAATAAGAATTCCATGGTCCCCGGACCATGACATACTTCTTTTTTCCTCCCTGAGGCAATTGGGGTTAAATGACTTGCCCAAGGTCACTATGAAGTGTTAAGTGTCAGGCAACACTTGAACTCAGGGCCTCCTGACTTCAAGGCTTGATGCTCTATCTGCTGCGCCATCTAGCTGCCCCCATGATATACTTTTTATCTCAAAGTGACAGTGAAAAGACTGATAATCAGGAACTTCTACTGTTATACTAAATGTCTGGACTCTAATCTATTCCTCTACAAGAGGAAGGCACTGATCACCTGAAGTAAAGAGCATTAGACCTGAAGTCAGAGGACCTGAGTTCAAAGCTTACATGTACTTATTATTTTCTTGATGACAACAACATAAGATGGATAGAGTCAAGCATTCACTATTTGATAGCAGACATTTAGTCACATAACTGATTGAAAAGTGTACACTAAACAAGAGCCCAATGAGCTAATTGCTTGATCATAAAACATACTTGACCCTTAAGCTACAAAAAGTTCTACCACAAGATGTGGGAGGAACCTGGGCCAAGATGTTTCTTGTATGCTCAAGATTTACAAGATTACATGAAGAATTACAAGATTACAAGAACAGAAAATTCATGTGCATATTCTGGTATGGCATATATAGTCAGTTACTGATACTGGTTAGTTTTGCTTAGTACCTCAACTTTTCCCTAGTTACAAGGAAAGAATTAAAAGGGGAGATGGCTACATATGGAAACAACTGTGATACAAGACATTAACAAACCTAAAAAAAGAAGATATATCCACAGCAAAAACTTTGTCCAACTAAACAAGGCATACGCAGAACATATATCATGCCCAAAGCTGTTCTCCACTTTAATAGAACATGCTATGGACCATGCTACTAGAAACGTAAAGTTTATGAGGTACACTTGATAAATTTTGTTTACAAATGACATTTTTGCAGGTTGCACCAAACACCAAGATACTATAAAGTCTCCTCAATGAGATTGCTTTTTAAATGGTTAGTTGAACAATCCATATAGGAAAAAAAGCAAGAATAAACTCACTGAATGGATAATACAGTCAGTAAATCTATTTAGAGCACAACCCTTGTCAGAGAGGAAGCTAGGCAGGAACCTAGGCAAGAAACTCAGTAAAAAATATAAACAGCGAGATGATATGTGGGTAATTTTATGGTACTTTCTATCACCCCAAATGCTACGTGGTACAAAATAAGGCTTACACAATGTTACAAGCACAGAATATATCATGCTTAATAAATCATACATCCACCCACCCCCACACTCTCATTTATATATTTATGTCTGAAAATCTCAGACAAGGAAGTAACCTGGCCATGTACTTCAGACAAGGATATCCCAGGCTAGCTAACTAATGGACATCTAGACATGACAGCGTGGCCTCTAACTCTCAGATTCTTGAGACATTAAAATAGCAATGAGAAAAAAAGATTCTGCAATATTGGATTGTAGCTCCTCTATGGAAGACATGGGTGAAAAGACCAGCAGAGGTTATGAGCTGAATCAATGAAAGAATTATACAATCTAATCCATTAAAACACATATGCATATACAGACAAACATGTACATGTGCCATATTATACCAGCTAAAATACTTTTTAGAGCTAGAGGATATGATCTCAAAAGAAAGTTCATGAAGTTCATGAATCACTGGCAACTGTGTTGCCATTTTAAATCTGTTCAAAACCAGCAAGTAATACTTACATTTAACATATAGCAGTCATTACTTTCTAGGCCCTGTACTAGAAGAACAGGATAGCTGTCTGCCTTCAGGTCCCCTTTTCTTTTTTCTTTCATGGTGTCTATATCCATTGCTCCCAATCGCTCTTCAATGCTAATTTGCTGAATGAATAAAAAAACAGAGTTAAAGTATGTTCTACTCCACTATTCATGCACACACATGCAAACAACTATGATACAAGACTAAAATAAAATGTCATTTTTCCTACGTCCATGTGCTCAGATGGAAGAGTTAACAAGAAGCAATAGTCACACATCCCCAAAAGAAAAACTCTTTCCTATTGTACTCAAAATTCATCATAATAACTATGTATACAACAAAAATATCCATAATATGAATTTTTTTTCTTTTGGTTAAAGAGCTATGATCATTGTGTACAAGGAGGGATGACCGAATATGCTTTTCAGATAAAACACTATTAGTTATTCTCAAAACATCAATATTTATTAACAGAAAAAAGTATGTCTGTGATGTGTCCTTCATCCAATCAATTTCCTAGATGTGATAATGCTAAAAACTCTAAAATAACTCACCCATCTTTTATTCTGCTCTTCCTCCATTCTACTCATACTTCATTACCACTTGCCTGCCTGACATATGACATTAGCTTCCAACAAAAACTTGAATGCAACCTCAATTCTCTCTAATTGATATTCATAAATTTTGTTTCCCTTACAAGTAAATCTGATTAGGTCAGCCATTAGTATATTCAATACTTTTAAAATCTAGGCAAATGAAACTACCTACAAATGAAAACTATACTCCTTAGCCAAGTACACAGGACACTCCACAATTTGAGACCACAATAAGAACAAAGTTTCTATCTTAATATTCTCCCCTCCATATATACCACATATGAACCAAAGGCTCTTGAACTGAGCAGATATTCAATTGAATTGTTATATAACATGCATACATGCACATTTGTATACACGTATCTCTATCTGAATCTACATATTTGGAAAAGCTACACATTTTTTGATATACCTTATATGTGTCTACTTCCTTTAAAATGTAATGTTCTTTTTCTCTAAAGATACAATGTTCTCTGGGAGCAGGATTCTTGGGGAGCTTCTGGAGGCAGCCTTAATTTCAGTTCAGTTCAATAATCTAGCCAGAAGTTAAAGTCCTTTACTGTCTCTTTCCAAATCTTATCTCCTTCCCTTGGGGCTCAACTAGTTTTCTGGAGGTCTCACTCTCTCTTGCTGCTAGTCCTTTGTCTCTTCCAGCTTCTGCCTCTAGCTCCCTCTGAATCCAAAGCCTCCAGCCAGCACAAAGGTTGAAAATGGAATGAATCAGATTCTGCCTGTTCCTTGATTACTCAGTTAAGAACTCATTCCTTCTTTCTTAGACATCACAAAAAGTATTTAGTACTACTCACTTGGGATCTATCTTATACATAGAACTTTGTGTGTTAAACCTGAGGGCTGAGCCCATGTTTTCATCTTCTTCCTTGGCTCTAGCTAGAAAACTGCATACATCATGAATTTGAGAGAGCCTTAAAATGGGTGTCAGAAAAGCCTGAGTTCAAATTCTAATTAGGCATCAGCTCTGTGATACTGGGCAAATCCTTTTAATTTCTCTATAACTGTGTATTCATACACTGTGACATCAGAAGGCTGGAATGAAAATTCTTTTAGTCTCTCAATCTATGATCTTGGACTATGAATGCCAGACATGCTCAGACAGCCAAGAGAAAGGCATCATTGGATCTCAGCAAAAAGCGAAACCAGATTGAAATCATCACAGCAAGTACTGGCTTTTATTAATTCTGTAACATATGATGAGGAGTAAACTGAGGTCTAAACCGAGATGGGTCAGTTCCTTTTCTCTCTCTCCTTCCTTCCCCAAAGTAACCAAGGGCAGGGTCGGCAGCAAATGAATTTGCTACTTAATGCTGTATGGAAATATAGTCTTTATTGATTAGAATGGAAACACCGGAGAGCCGGTGGGCAAAATGGTTGCATGGTACAAGGCCAATTTTGTAAAGAATAGATTTTTGAGGACTCTGTTCTATACAAGAGCACAATCATTCAGATGCAGTGATGTAAGGAGGTTCTGGAGAGTGATGTAAATAAGATAAGAATTCTCTTGTTATCTTTTGGGGACAGACGGAAGTCTCTTCCTGAAAAGGAATTTCCTGATGGCATTTGGTCTATCTGAGCAGATTAGAATGGGGGCTGTAAAACCCCAGCCAGCTCAGATAGCCCAAACTAGTTTGACCAGATCTTGTATCAAAGGTCCAAGTCCCAAAGGAAGTTGGAGATCAAACAAGGAATATTAAGGGACTACTGCCCTCAACACATAGAAAACATTCTGATAATTACATATACATATTCCATTCCAGCTATTGGGTCAAGAAAAAACTAAAGTCATATTTCTAACCCCAAACTGGTCTAAAGCAAAGGTCATTTTCTTTTTTGGAATTATACTTCAAAATATAGTATAGGAAAATAAAACAGACAGCAGCAACAGCCTGACAAATTTCTAAAGGGTTTAAGACTTGGATACTACTTAAGTATGATACTTCCCCATTATCTGTCTTTATAGAAAAACAGAGAACAAAATAACTCTAAAACAAATTAGACCTAATAAGTGGTAGCAAAGAAGCTATTAGCCCCTTTATAGATTTCAAAGGTGACATAAACTACTATTAGATATTCCATTCTTTCTGCAAAATCTTATCATTTTAAATTAAATGAAGAACCATTTGACTGACCCACCCCGTTTGATATCCTGATCTTCAATTACCTCATTTTCCTTTGATCTCTTTTTGCTTTTTGTTTTCTCTGTCTCCAATGTAGGTTTCATTGCTGTGTGATGTCCAGGAATTCCAGGGCCTAAAACTTTGGCTTCTGAGTTCATCACTGGTGTTTTTACCTATAGAATTGGAAATAGTATTAAGAAAAGCGGGGGGAAAAATCCATGACTCAATTACTTGCCCCAGACAGTTTAAATCAGCAAAAGGATGAACTACACAACAAATATCTAATATTTGAATTAAGTTCAATATGATTAGTTTCTCTCTAAAAATGGCAGTTTAAAAAAAATTAATATGGCAGTTTCTTCCTAATCTAGCATATTTTAAAATATCTAATCTTGATCAAAGACTCAAATTAGTTAATAAATAATTTTCCTGGAGAAATATGCAGATGTTAAGTAAATCACATATAAACCAGTTTTTTAACTATTAAAAATGACATATTTATTGAGCTTAATTCTTAATTCTATTACTGATTAAGTTTAAAAAGGAGTTTCAAGTAGCTTCATTACATTAAGAAGAATCTTCCTTTATAAAACTTACCATTTGAAGACATAGCCGATTACCTCACCAAATCTACCTAAGTGATATGCTAGGATTGCTCAGACAGCCAAGAGAAAAGCATCACCTCTGAAACCTCAGTCACAAGCGAAACCAAATGGAAGTCATCACAGCAATTCCCAGCTCTTATGTTTTGTTTTCTGAAGTGTACCAAACTGGTTCTGGTATGGTTGCCTCAAGTTTTTAATCCAAAACAAAAGTGCCATGCTCTCTCTACTGTTTTTTCCCCCTCCAATTCCAGTGAGATTAACAGCACACTAAAATCTACAATGACTTTAAATCCCATATGCCATTAATTCACTAGACAATATCTTTACTGATCATCGTTTTTTGAAAGATTCAAGTATTTTCAGATGTACCTTCACCATCTCCTTATTCATATTTATACTCATCTTATAGAAAGAAATCACAAAATTATCTTTAATCCCAATTCAATTACACCTAATGTCTTTACAGGTGTGGGGCACAATTGGGGTTGTAACTTGCCCCAGGTTACAATTAAGTGCTTGAGTCAAATATGAACTCAGGTCCTCTTGTTACTGTATTCACTGACATTTACTCTATTCACTATACCCCTTGCCTTTACATTATTTGAATTAGTAAACATTTCATAGATCACTTCAATTTAGTCAACAGTTTGAAAGAGGAATCAGAAAAGCCATAGAAATGGGTTAAGGTGAATCAAAAGATGTCTTACAAAATTAAAATATTGAGGTTATTTCAAATAATGCTAGAAAGATATAAATAACAAGTCCTGCAATCACAGGCATAAAACTCAGAAAATGTCCATGAAAATGAAAGGCATTTCAAAGTATATGGTATATGCTTTAGTAATTAGTGTTGTGAAAAATGTAAATTTCAAGTTGCCTTTTGATTATTACCCAGTAGAATAAAAGTATGAATGCATCTCTAAGGTTCAACTGGGTTTCCTTGGTTTGCTATAACAATAATTGCTCAAAACAACTGACCATTGAAATATTAACTGAGATGCTGAAGTGAAAAGTATTAAAGCAAAAAACAAATTATATATTATAAAGGAGAAGCGATCGATCAGTTACCTAACAAGTAGCAGCATATTCTGTGCAAGTACTGTGGGAGGCCATGAGGGATACATTTAAAATGAAAAAAACTCCCTGATAGGAAGGAATTTACAATCTTAATAGGAAAGACAAAAACTGTATTTAACAAACATCAATGAATACAAAGAAGTAAAAGAGGGAGGAAATGTTTTAGTTATATCAGGAAAAGCTGTATATAGTACAAGTGATTAAGCTAAGCTGTGAGGGACAGTGCTTAAAGAGGAGGCCAAAAAGAGAGAAAGAACATTGAGACAAGATGGGGTCAGAGTATAAAGGAGTTTTAAAAGCTAAATGAAAGGGCTCAACATTTATCTTAGAACAACATGGGAATTTCTGGAGTTGAATAAGGAGGGAATTCACATAGACAGATTTGCACTTAATAAACAGAAGCATTATGAAAGAAAAAGTGGTGACCTGAAACAGGGAGACCAATTAGACAGTCACTGAAATAATAAAGTAAAAGATGATGAAGACCTGAATTAAGATGGCAGCTGTAACTGGAGAGAAGAGATCAGGTTTCAGAGAGGCTGAGAAGGTAGAAGTGGCAAAATGTGGCAAGTGATTGGATATGGAAGGGGGTTAGAAGAGCTGGAGTCCAAGATACTATTTAAGTTACTTAACTAGGAATCCATAAAGTATCTTTGAAAGAAAGGGTGAGGAAGGGAAGGGTAATAGGATCTGCAGGGAAGTTTCATGAGGATAGTAAAAGAAGACTCCACGATATGGCATAGAGAACAAGGACACCCCATTCTACCTGCCCTTCTCCCTCTCTCCATGGCATAAGTGTTAAGAGAAATTGCAGGGCAGTGCTAAAGAAGATGATCAATGAAGAGGTGATGCAGTGGGAAAGCTAGGTCTGGTCAGGAATGTAGGTAAAATAAGGAAAATAGCAGGGGGATTGGGACAGTTTGGTCCCATGTGGGAAGGAACAGATTAATATGGGATTTGAGACAAACAGGAGTTGGGAAATTATTCAGTCTCTATGGGGTATTGTTGGGGGGAATGATTAGGGATATAGAGTGCACTTTCTCCTGTGAATCAGGAGCAGTATAAAACAAATGGGAATTGGGATTGTTTCATTACTATTTTTTGTGCTCTCAGTAACTAATGGAATATCCAACATATAATAAACAGCTTAACTAATGATTATGATATACTGATTCATTAGTTTACCTGAAGCCGTTCCCCAAAATGATACCATATTTACTCACCTTTGTTATAGCTACTCCTATTTTTGGAGTCCAACAATTGATATCTCTTATCAGACACATATGAGGTTCTTTGGAATTCAAAGACTGGAACAGGAAAAAAATGTAAAAATTAATTCCAGACATATTAAAATCAAACAATCACAAAAAATTAAGCATATATACCAATGTATAAATACACACTAAAAAAGTATATGTATGTATTAAAATCAAACAATCACAAAAAATTAAGCATATATACCAATGTATAAATACACACTAAAAAAGTATATATATATATAATATATTAAAAGTTCAGACATGTCTTGTAAAAAGCAATATGTTCTGGTCATAAAAAATTATGGCCAAAGAACCCTTTAATGCTGATGAGCTCAATTTAGAAACAAATCTATTTGTCTCTCAAAACCCCATAGATCATACTACATCCTCCTCTTTTTAATATACAGTAACATTAATTAGTAGGCCTTTACTATAGCCACAATTACCAGCCACTGATTTTTAAAAAGTACTCTTGAAATAGCATGCTCATAACAGCTCATCAGAAGTCTTCAAAGAAGATTAAGTAAAAAAAATTATATCGTTACATTATCTATTACATAGCCATCCACAGAAATTCAATGGATGCTAGTAGTATACATAGTGATAAAATTCCAAAATAAAACTCTCCACTAATTCAAATTCTTTAAGATTTACTTCCCCACTTCAAAAGAGCTACCTTTCTGGTAGCTACTGGAAATTAACCTTTTAAAAAACCAAGCAGACCAAAATGTCACATTAAAATCTTTTTCACCCTTAAAAACATAATTTTATATTAGTTATAGATCTACCTACCACTCTTTCAATAGCTGGCTGCAAAAGACTGCCATATACAAGTAGCAAAGATTGCTTATCTGAACAAAAAGCTGCTGCTAGAATTGGGATAGGACTAGGTGTTGATTCTTTATCTTTCCCAGATGTTGCAATTTGAATAGTGCAATTCGAAGTCAAAGGCTTTTTGCAGTATCTAGAAATGAAAAAACTCAGATGTGACCAAATCACTTGAGATTTAAATAGACAATTCAAACTTAATATTAAAATGCCCTAATAAAGTAAAAATCAGAAGGAAAGGGAACAATGAATATCTATGTAATCTGTGGTCATCACATCTACACCAACCTTCTGTACCACTGTCTATAAAACAAAGGAACAGAGTTATGCTGTTTACAAGGTCCAGAGATCCACATAGGTATACTGCAGGTTAGTCCATGAATAAAATACATCAAGAGAGAATATAAAGAATGTTGTACTTTTGAAAACTTAATACCAAAAACATCATGAAAACATCTAATGAAAATTTAATTAATGATGGGAAGATCTCAGAAATTCAAACATATGCTAACACAATTGTGTTCCTTTGAAAGGTTTTCAATTTGGTTTATAATTCAACTCAGAAAATTCTACCTACCATATGCAAGACACTGTGTATAATCCAAGAAATGCAAATAAAATTAAAAAAAAAAAAAAAAAAAGTAGTAAGGGCACTACCTTCAAGAAATTTATAATCTAATAAAGGGTAGGATGAATCACGTAGAAAACTAAATATGATACAAGACAAAATATGGAAAGTGGCAAAATGAGGTATATACAGGCTGCCCTGGGAAATTTTAGGGACGTGACTTTTTGCTTGCAAGAGGAAAAAAAAAAGGGAAGTAAAATAGGGGATTAGGAAAGTTTCATAAATAATCTTTTCACACGGAGATGACTACAAGACCTAAATCAATTACAGTGGGAATATAAAGACCCAGATATAGAAACAACTACATAATTAGAAACCATAGACTTGAAAATTAATTGGATGGGAGAAGGACAAGGGAAGAGAAAATACTGATACAGTGACAGAATCGAGGGTCTACCAATAGAGAGAGTGAGATGAAAGAAAATAAAAGAAAATGACAAATGAAGGATCTATGACTTGTCCAGTCATTCTGGAAACCAATTTGGAACCATGTGCATCAAATTATTGAAACATGAGTTGTTCATTTATTTCAATCGTATCTTCTTTGCCATGAATATCCCAGATTGGGTCTCAAAGATAGTGCAGTGGCTTGCCATTTCCTTCATCCTATTTTAGAGATGAGGAAACTGAGGCAGAGTTAAGTAACTTGCCCAGGCACACACAGCTACTAAGTGATCCAGAATCAAATTTGAGCCCAATTGCTCCATGCACTGCATTATCTAATTGTTTGTCATACAACGATGACACTTACAGCCCAAAGAAATAAAGAGGAAAAGGATCTATATGTACAATAAATATTAACAACTCTTTTCATGGTAGTCACAAATTGGAAATAAGGAAGTTACTAGGGAAAGGCTAAAAATAATTTGTGGCATATAAATGTAATGAAGTATTATTGTGCTATAATGATAAAATGCAACAGTTTCAGAAATAACTGAGAAGTTCTCTGTGAATAAATGCAAAGTGAACAGTTGGAACAATTTATACAATACCATTTTAGAGAAAAACAACTGTGAAAAGACTTTGGAACTATGATCAACACAATGAAAAAAAATTACGATTCAAAAGAATGAAGATGAAACAACTTTAACCATTAAGAAAGAGGCAAGAAACTTAAAATGCTAAAAGACACAAAGTTAATGTGGGAGGGAGCTTTGTTGAACTATGCAGTTATGCACTGACGAAGGTTTTCTGTGTTTACTCAATGAGGAACAAAAGGGAATCATGATAGGAAGGAGTAATGGGAGGAAAATAAAATTTTTTAAAGGGGAAAAAAAGAATGATTACAATGAAAAAAAAAATCAGAAAACAAAAAATTTTAATAACTTTTTTTTTAGGTAAAAGGAAATTGGCCTGCAATTTCTTTTTTCCTTTTTTGTGGGGAAAAAAAGAGGAGTAGAAATGGAGAGGTGGAAGGAATGGAAGGTTGAAAAAGAATTCACACAAATGGGAACAGAAGAATTCTAAGTGAAAATCAAAAGCCAAGAAAACTATACGGTTGAGAATAGTTGGTAAAACAGACACAAGAGATGGAATTAATAGGAACAAGAGCAAGACTAATTAAGACACATATATTTAAAGAAATAAGGGGCAGCTTGATAGTGAATAGAACACTGGGCAGAGAATCAGAAAGATTTACCTTTTTAAGGGACATAGGACATAAACATAATATGTCCTGTATCCCTCAAAAAGGTAAATCTTCCTGATTCTATATAAATATTAATATAATAAATTATTTATTATAATTAAAATTAACAAATATAATAATTTATTACTATAATAAAAATTAACAAAGGAAAACACAAAATCAGAATAATACAATGTAATAGACTCTAAATAGGAGATATAATACCAAAGAGTCAGGTGAATAAAAGAAATTCCCATTTGAAAAATTCTAACTTACCCATTTAATATGTGTTCAAATAAATGGACTTGTCCATCTCTGCAAACAACAGCTAACTTTATAGGCTAAAAGAGTAAAGTCAAAAACCATTAATTATTCTCATTGAAATTAATATTCAACAATTTCTACTGTCAATATACTAACTTTCCTCCAGAAGACAACTATTCCCAAGCATATCTACCCTTTTAAATTATAAATTTGCCAAGTCCTCTCCATATCAAGAAGGAAAAACATTTAGTAGGATAGATCTTCAGTATAATATTGTATGACTAGTTTAGTTATTGTAATAAATGGTTAAAATTTGTGACCTAGGATTCGGATTGTAGAGAAAGTACATAAATGGGGTGAAGGGCAAAGGTATGTCCAAGAATTTTGGGTTCCTCTTGTTTATTGCTATTTTAGGGTCTCTAAGCTCCCAGACAACTAAAGTCACAATTCAGCATATGGAGCTTGGCAAAGCAGATTTTCCCTATGGAGGAACTCCAGGTTGTACGTCTTGCTTTAGTAACTGCAGGATTTCTTGGGAATAGCAAACAAGTGGAGAGATAATACCATGTAGAGTCAAGGGAGGAAGTAAAGAAAAATGAAGCTTTGGTACATCACTGATAAAAAGTTGCAGACTGCCTTTAGTAATATCAGCACATACTTGGAATTTTAGAAATTAAGCAAAAACATGGGGAACAAATGAAACACTTTAGAGGGCTGAGTTCAAAAAACTGAAATTACTGTTAACTTAGGAAGTTCAAAATGTAAAAAGATGTTAGTGGCAAAGTAAACTAATTCAGTTCATAATAAAATATTTCTATGAAATAGAAAGAGAAGACTCTAAAAAACTGTGACATAAGGTTATTATAACACAACCATCAAGACTCTTCTATTTGTAACATTTCACATTATCCTGCTTTTGTAACAGTAGCAAATGAACATCAACAAATAAGACATTTATTTTATTAAAAAGACTTAGGACTAACCACAAGGAAGTTCAATGCATTTGCAGTCAAAAACACAGGTTCCAACCCTGCCTCTGATACTTACTACCTGTGTGACCCTGGACAAGGGTCTTGATTTGTTTCCTCAACTGTAAAGTAAGGAGCCTGAATTAAATGATCTATATGATTAAAATTATTCTACATAATTTTCATGCCTCTTGATCAATTTTATGCTCATTCTAAAATGCAGATTTTGTATTTATTGAAGTGTTGCTAACCCTCTGAAGAAAAACTGGAATTTTTACATGGCAAAATTTCTTTTCCCAACAGGCAGAATCCTAGGGGGTTACCCATAGAAAATTAAATTTCTTGATTCTGATTGTGATGTATCTCTATTAAAAGAGATATCATTAAATTTATCATTGGCTACATCCTTCAAGCTGAAATTCAATTACTACAGTCTAAGATGGCTTAAAGTAGAGACATTTAAACTAGTTGTAATGTCAAGTATGATCATATTGGGAAAAACTGCATTTGCATTTTTTTTGAAGGTGGAAATAACTATCATCTTTGAGCTTAGAACATCAAAAATAAAATTCAATATTTTAGAATCTTGTGTTGCAAATAGCAAAAGACTGATTTTTCCTGCTAATAAATTTTTTTTCAAATAACTCTATCCATTCTGAATTGAGTCCCTCTTATATCCAAAATGTTCAAATGAGATTTTTCAGTGGACAGAGGAGTAAGCCCAGAGTCAGGCAAACCTGCTTCAAATTCATCTTCAGATATTCTTTAGTCAAGTGATCCTAGTCATTTAACTTCAATCTGCATTAGTTTCTTCAACTTTAAACGGGGTATTAGCATTTGCCTGCCAGGGTTTTTGTGAGCACTAAATGAGATAATGTTTGTAAAGTGCTTAGTACAGTTTTGGGTATGTTTTAGGTAATTAATAAATGCCTATTCTCCACTTCTTTCTTTATTCAAAAATTTCATTACTCTTTTCATTACCTTAAAAAAAAAAAAAAAAAAAAAAATCTCAACACATTCATATACTTCATTCTTTTTGGTCATTACCAAAACTATATCCATCCTACCACCTTGATTTGTACATGACTCACAAACTCATCAACATGCTGTATCTTACAAAATGGGATAAAAAGCAAATAGCACTTCTGGGTCAAGACTAAATTATCTAGTAATTTTACCTCCTCTTTGTTTTCTGATAGAGTCAGGTCAATGTAGACCGGTTCATCAGTAACTGTAAAAGACATCACTGCATTCTTCTCTTTATTTTCTGACCGAACTTGCCTAGGATACATAAAGCAGCATTTATCCAAGAGATACATAAAAATTGGAAACATCTAACAAAGATACTAAATTCCTCACAGAATTAGTGCAAAGTTAAATGAAATAAAAATTAAAATGAAAGTATTATTTCACACTATATCCTTGGAAAGCTGAAAGCATCTATCAATACTTTATCTGGCATACATAACAAGTAAGCAATAGCACAGTTATACAACAAACAAGTCATCTAGCATAAAACAGACTTAGGGCAGAAGACTATGGTAGGAACAACATGTTACATACAGGATGAGCTGGTCCACCCAGAGGCTAAAGCTAACTGAAGGACATTAAAGGCTATGTCTTTGGTGAGATGATGATGGAGATTTAGCAGATTTCTCATTGCCAGGTGGGTTTAGTCACCTAGCTCAGCACTAGTAACTGTGAGTCAGTATATTTTTTAATATATACTATACTACTATACATAGTAGTTTAAATAGATTTTTCTGGACCACAAATGTCTGTTCTAAATGTGACCAGAATCACAGCACTGGTTTGAGTTAGGCCTGACTGAAAATAAAGACCTTAGAGTCATCTGAGCCTACCCTTTTCCTTTAAAAAACAATAAATGAGAGGGAAAAAAAAATAACCAATAAATGAAAAAGTGAGATTTAGAGTCAATTAATTAATTTCCCAAAAGCTACACAAGTAATGGGTAGTAAAACAACTAGCATTTGTCCCAAGTTCACTTGCTCCAAATCTAAGAGCTCTTCCTTTTCATGGCTACATATGAGAGTTCTCTTGTAAGCAAATACTGACACTTTAATTATGAAATTTTAAAATATATATCATTTTGTGTCTATATTACAGATGTCAGTTCTTCTTTTCATTGCTCTGAAGAGAAGTTCAACTCTGGTATAAAGAATCTGTGAGATTTGGGAAATATAATATATCATATCATATAATATAATATATATTTTTTGGACAAAATATGAATGGAAATCATACTAAATAGTTATAACCTTTCTTAGGCTAAAAAGGAACTACACAAGCATTTAAAATATGGGCATATTTTAAGTCTTAATAGAATTTTTCAAAGCTGACATCTTTATTATTCATTTGTCCCCAGACTGAGAGACCTGTCATAAGATCAAAAACTATAGACTCAATCCACACAAACATTCCTCTCTCCAAGTAAGCTCAAAAATAAACTACCAAATGCTCAACCCAATTTGGCAACTACAAGAACAATGTCCCTGTATAACTCAATCCAAAATTTACAACCCAGTTAAAAAAAAAAAAATCTTAAGGATTGCCACAGCTTACCCAATATTCAAACAGGCATGATAAAATTTAAAATACATACCAAAAAATGGAGTTAATATTACTTATTTCCAAAAATCTATTGTGAGCATCCCATGAAGTAATGAGTCGCAAAATTTTAATAACCACTTATTCCAGAGGAATTTTGATTTTAAAAAAGCTGGTTTGAAAGTAAAATATAAAGTATTCATAATAATACTGTAAACGCAGATTGATAAATATGCTCAGACACAGCCAAGGAATTAGATGTCCTCATTCAATTATCGGTTTGAGGAAACCACAGTTGAGTGTCATCATAGCACCAATCCAAAATGACCTACACCTAGGTCCCTCCCTATTAGTGCACAAATGAATCCAGAAGTGGTTGCATTATTCTGATTCACACTGCATATCCATCAGGCTAGAACAAATTACCTAATTTGAAATAACACAAATTTTAAATAATGCAAATTTGAATACATGCAACTCCAGCCCATGATTCATTACTTGCATTAACTGGGGAGAAAGGTAGCTGTTCTTTCACAAATTATAAATATCCTTTTCTTTTTAATAGAGAAATTTTATTATTGATTAGTTTCTAGTTTCTTGCAAAAATAGACTGAGGATAAAAGAAACAAGTTTATCATCTTCAAAGACAAGTAAAAAAACTAGCCAACTTCTTAAAAGTCTTTTATTCTTCTATGACCTCTATCCATAACTTGGAAGGTCCTTATGGAAGTCAGAGACACAACAAAATCCCCATAACAAAACAGCCAGCCATATTTTTGGATACACAAATGGCAAGTTGTTTTGTTTTTGTTTTTTTTTTTTAAACCAAGGCACAATTTCTTCCAAGCAAAAAGAAATACGTACCATACATTAAGTAATCGGTCATGTACTGCTCCAGACAAGAAATAAAGGCCAGTAATTCCATCAAAGGGCTGACTTTCTTTAGGAGGTCTTAGAGTTGTGAACATAAGTGATGAAACAGCTGTTGCATGACCTGTGAAATGCTAAAAAAAAGTAAATTTCATTAGTAAAAGATGGTTCTAAAGCAATAATACCAAAGAATCTGGATATTTCTTTCAGCTACAATTTGTAATAAACAATGGGGACAAATGATTACAACTAAATGGAGACAATAAATTATTCTGAATTACTGAATTATTACTATACTTGGAACTAGTTTGATTTACTCACTCTATAGACTTCTTTGTTCTCCAAGTCCCACAGTTTGATAGCTCAAGCAACTGAAGGTATTTATGCTGCACTCTTTAGAATTCTTAGGAAATAGGGCATCTGCCTAAATTATAAAAAACTACAAAGTATTCCTTCTTAATAACCCACATGCCCTCCCCATATCCCAAGTTTCTTTACATTTCATAGCAGAAAGTCAAGTTAATTCTAACACAAAATCAAAAGGGGTACTGGATATGCTCAGACACAGCCAAGGAATTAGATGTCCTCATATAACATTCAGTTAAGTCGAAACCACAATTTAGTATCATCACAGCACCACATCTCAGTAACCCCAGAGAACTTTTTTCTTTAACCAATAAGGTATAAAATCTATATTTAATTTTAAACAGTACAGTTTTCAGTCTGAAAAACAAAAATCTTTGGTTAGCAGTACAGTAAAAGCTCATTAATTCAAACTAATCCAAATCCAAATCTAAAGTAATTTAACTTGTTCTGTACTTAGCTCTATATTATTTTTTTAAAAAGAAAAACAAATTTAATACCAAACAAATTAAAATAAAAACAAGATTTCTGAGTACATATTTGTTCTTTTTAACAAACTGTATCTAATGGACTTGAGCAACGTCATAGTAAAATGATCCAGAGGCTGATTCAGCACTAGAAGGGAACTCAAGGAAATCATCTTATCCAACCCCTCATTTTACAGGTGAGGAAACTTAGGGCCAGAAAGACTATGACTCAATCAAGGTCACAAAGAGAGTAGCCATAGGGCTATGATCAGACTCAGGCTCTGACTCCAAATACAGTGTGTAAGCAACACTGCTAATTTTAATCGATTCTACTGCTATCAAACTTATTTGGAAACATTTTGGAAACTCAATATACTTGAACATAAAAAAAGTATTTTGTTGATAATAAAAATTATTCATACTTTCCCTAATTCAAAATGATGTTCCTCCCAAATTAGTCTGAATTATTGTGCTTTTACTATACCTGCACCTATTTTGACTCACTCACTCTATAGACTTCTTTAGTCTCCAAATCCCATAGTTTGATAGTTCGACCAGCCGAAAGCAACATTTTCCCATCAGGGCTGATGCACAAAGCACTGACACTGCTGATGTCACCTTTCCATTTGCTGTATTACAGAAAGAAAGATATTACAAAAAGTTAATATTGTCATCCCTTTGCAGCAGCAAGCAGTAACAAAAGTTACCACCAAGAGCTTCATGCCAGGTGTATTCCTTGAAAGCCAAACCTTGTGTTCAGCTGTGCATAAGCAAAACTGATCCAGCACATTGTCATCATGTTCTAACTTAGCCCAGAGGCCCAGCCCTGAGAAAACTTGACTGGCTTCTGTTCAAATCATCCTAGAAGTAGTTCCTTTCAGCAAGATAAGGGTTTAAGAAGGGCAGGCAGATAATTCAGTTACAATCCTTGTTTCCCAGCAGTCTACAATACACTTCTCTTTCTTGTCCCTGGCATCAGCCCCACCCCAATCATGTCTGGGTCACACACTAACCTGAGCTTTCAGTCTTTCAGCCCAAGGTAGATTCATGTTGGTGTGGCTGCTAGCATTCTCATCTCCTTAGAAAACATGTTTCCTAATCTTATTTCCAGGTGTAGGCCCCTGCTGGAGGAAAGCATCAGGGGGTAGTTCAAGAACATGGGAGTAGGAGTCAAGAGACTAGGGCCTCGTCCCAGCTCTGTAACCTTGAGCAAGTGCTCAAATCTTTCTAGACTTCAATTTCTTCATCTGTTGAACAAGGGGTTGATGTAGAATGCATTTCTATATTTCTATGTTTTCTCTCCAGATTTCAGAGAACTTTGACCTTGTTGTAGACTCCTATGTCTTACAGAAAGTATTTCCATATTTGGTCCTATAGTACAGAAGTTGCTGATGCTCAACTAAACATCCAAAGGACCCTAGAACAATTTCATATACTGTCTAGTGTCATCAAATCCCTCAAAGGGCATCTCAAAAAAAGGCTGTCTATTCATTATAAGAAAATCTTTTTAAACTAATTCTGTATTTCACTCCCCAGAGCACCAACCAAATTTCACTCATTATCTTTCAATATTTATGACCCTAAGATCACTTAATCCTCTCACTGTGAAATGCACGAAGATGAAGAAACCCTATGTAAGTATTTCTATATTTCTAACAATTATGCAGAACTTCTCTTTGAATTTCTCAAAGAATGACTGGATAGCACATTAATAATCAGGTTTTCTTTCTTCTTAAAAAATTACAAATTTAATAGCCACCAAGAGAAACAAATCAAATGGCAAAATATTACCTGGATTACTTAGAATCTGAGAAAGAAAAACTGATAATTGACAAGCAAGATTGAGAATTTTTTAAATTTTAACTGGCCAAAGGGGGGAAAAAATTAAAGAAGTTACCAATACCCATAGGGGAAAAAATATATAACTTTTATTTCAAGAATAGTCTTCCAAAGTCTTAGTTGTTCATAAAGATATTTTAAATACCTCAAAAATCTATTATCTGAAAACCCTTAACGCTACACAGAATACTCAAGAGGTAGAAGCTCTGAAAATTACAATTCACTGAAATGATGTGCAGATAGAAGGTTGTGGGAACAACAATGACTGAATCAAGTCATGTAGTCTCTACATCTAGAAGCAGCCAGTGCTACTTATCTGCCACAAGAACTATGAACTAACCAGACTGCAAGAACACTCTTCCCACATGAGGTATACTTTTAGTAATTTCACAAAGACTTTGGTAGTCTTTAAAAATCATTCTGAAATGATCTTGCAATGAAAAAGAATGATATACGATAAAAATTCCCGAGTTTGGAGAAAATAGACACCTCCCCTTACTCTGCATAAGTGAAGGGCTATGGATACAGAATATTATATTTACTCTCTTGTCTTAGCTGATAGGTTAACTAATTTTGTGGATCTGCTTTTTTTTCTTCTTTTTTATCCTTTTAAAAGGGATGACCTTCTGGGGAGGGGAAAAAAAGGTATTTTTTGAAAATCAAGATGATATAAAAATAAAAGCTAGAAACTTTTTTTTTTTAAATTAAGAAGCTTTGATTAGAACAAAATTTTACTTCAAACTGGTATACTCTTAAGTTTTTAATTCAGTAACTAAAATTATCTTAAAAAAAAAAAAAAAAAAAAACTTTCAAGGTACATCCAAAAACATTTCTTTTATTGAGAGTACATAGTAGTGATCCTTCATAGCCAAACTTCTAAAAGAGTTTTATATACTTGAGCCTCTAATTTATTATTGACTTCCTTCTAACTCCAATGAAATCTGGCTTCTCTAATCAATCATCTACTGATAAGTAGATTTTAGTCTAAGAGCTCCAACAAAAACCTTCCAAATCAGAAATAAATTTTTCCCTTTCTCCAGGCTTTCTTTCCCCCACTTATAATACTACTATTGATTTATGTCTCCATCCCCACTTGACAACTGTGACAGGTTATTACACTGGTTCTACTTGTGCATTTCTCTTGCCTTTTGGTGAATCCTTTTCTTTCCTCCCACTTTTACCAAAGACTCAATTGTATCCCATTCCTTCTATTCTATACTACCCCTACTCGAGGTATCTTACTTCCACAGGCAGGAACTTTTATTTCCACAACTACAACTTTGTTCTTGAGCCCATATCGCCATTCCTGGACTGTCAAATGCTACATTTAAAACTAAGAGACAACATGGTTCAGTAGAAAAATCACCAGAGAACAGCAGCAATACTGATAGGATGGACAAAGACCTGCAAAATCAGACAGATCAATTTCTAATTTTAACATACACAGGACATGTGATCTTCCTAAGCAAGTTCTGAATATAAGTTGTTTTATATATATATATATATACATACACACACACACACATATATATATACACATATATATAATATTTATATGTATAATATAAGCAACCTATTAGTTGCTTTATTAAAGAAATTTCTTCCAGGAGTTCATTTTTGCCAACGAACCAACAGATTTGGACCAAAAAAGAAAAAAAAAAAAAATTCTAATCTAGATCCAGGAGGCATGGGCTCATTTCCTGGATACACAACACAGTAAACTCATTCCCTTTCTCTAAGATTGTTTCCACATGTATAAAATTGGGATAAACAATGCATTTACCTCATATAGTCAGGAGGTTAGAAAGCTTTTGGTAAATGGCAGAAGTGCTAAATCATTGTGGACAATTATTAACCAAAATTCATCAAATTGCTCCCCAAGCAGACACTCCCTGATTTGCTTATCTCACCCCTGCCTCTCTCCTTCAGTCACCAAGTCCTCTCAAGTCTTCCTTCACAATGCCTCTTATATTTTCCCCTTTCCATTCCCACTTTGACCACCTGTTCAAAGTCTTGTATTTCATTTACTGCCTCTTTAAAATCAATCTGTCTCTAGCTTTTCTGTCCTGCCAGATTTTTTTTTAAAACTAAAACACTGTTTTAATATCACTATCACAGTCAAAACTTTTCAGTGGCTTCTCAATGACTACAACAGAAAAATGCAAATACTTTAAATTGGAATTTAGGATCTTCTACAATTTGACTCCAAATTTGACTACAGAACCTTATCTCCTAAAGCTTCCAAACTCAAAAATAGACTTACTGCTCCCTCACCATCATCCTACATCACTGAGGTACTCCATTCTTATACAATTATACAAATCGTAATTATCTACTTAGAGATATCCTTCCTACAACGAAGCACTTCCAGACCATGCCAAAATATTTTTTTCTCTTTTCTGAATTCAGTATTTATTGCATATATAATACATGGCCTCAAGATAAGCTTTTTCTAATCTATCATTTGCTTCCACTGTATTGTAGTTCAATTTTTAAAAACTTTTACTTCTTTTTCCAATTAGATATTAAGTTCCTTGAGGGCAGGTACTATTAGCTTAAACTTTGGTTTACAATATCTAACAAAGAAGTCTATAAGGGCATAATTTGATGATCTGTTAAACTCCCAACTCAATTCTTAGCAGTTCTGGAATCTTTCTTTTGAAACAGAACCATCTTACTTACCACTTTACTCTGCAAGTCTGTGTATTCCATTCCACAATATATTTATCATCTGAACAGCTATACAAACAATCATTATCTTGGTGCCACTGTATGCAATTTACTTTATTGTCATGTCCACCGCTCTGGAGAAAGAAAAAAATATTATACAGAAGCAAAATATAAAAGACAAAGTATTTACTTAAATGAAATGATATCAACATTCATAATTTCATTGTCAATTTACATCCATAACACCTGAAAACTAACTAACTTACAAAACAAAATATCATTTTCTCTCCAAGCTATAGATTCAACTTATACTATCCCAATTTCTAGATTAACTTTAGAGTTAAATATGCCAGATCAAAACACAATGTCCAATTGTTTTTTTAAAGAACTGATAACTTATTAAGTTTTAAACAGAACAAAATACTGATAACAGCAACATTATTTTTTAACAAATAGTAAACATATACATACACAAATATATATATGTATGTAAATACACACATATATATAAACATATATGGAGGGATACGAAGAAACAACACTTTATTGTATACAACTTTATTGTATAAACTTTAAATTAAATTGTTGCACTAATTGTTGGGGTGGGGAAGGAATGAATTATGCTCAGAAATTAGTGATATAAAAAAGTACTATTTTTCAACAACAACAAAAACTTTAAATAAAAGATTGTTGTTACTTCAAAAGAAAAATAATTTTCAGAAGTAGAATTTAAAAACATTCTCCCAAAATATTAGTGTAATCCGCTTAGATCAAAACCAAAAACAAAACATTAAGAGTTAATTATGCTGTTTCAAAAAAAAAAGATACTTACTACGAGTTTGCTCTGTAACTCTCCTTTTAATGTGTTGTATAATAAAATGCTGCCAACTGCTGTACCAATGGCCAATAGGTCAACCTGGTCACCAGTTCCTACAGCTTCAGATTTCCTTTTTTTCCTCTGGGGACCTTCCTGGAAAACAAAACAAAAAATCCCTACATCTCATGCAATCCTGAATAAATTTTCAACATAAGATGTTAACAGTAAAATGGACAGAAGGCTTAAGTATACTAAAATCCATTAACTAACAGAGAGAAGGATTCCTATTGGGTCAAAATATGGAAGCCCTGACTGAAGATGTGTTTCTCATGCTTTCTCACACATTGCTGGCATGCCACTTTGAAAAGTCACTTCAGAGTAAGTGCAAGATAAACCCAATTAAAATCTCAGCTAAAATATCTGGGGTCATAAACAACTGAAAGAGACTCAGGAGATCTCTTGCAGCTCTAAAAATTCTTGTTTTTTAAATGCACAAACTTATTTAAAATCACAGAATAGCACTAAATAGATTAGAATCAGATTTTGTGGACACCCTATAGATGAATAGTCATAAAATTATGATACAACAATAGTGCTCTTAAAAAAACACTTCAAAGATGCCATGACAAATGTAGAAGGGCAAAAAAATTTCAATGTTTTAATGGGAAGCTATACTTGAAGAATCATATCTAATAAAGGCAGATATAGTTTTGGAGGGTTTTTTTCTCCTTCAGACATAAACATTACTAATACAAGATAAGGTCGTATTTCTAAGGTGGGCAAGATAATCAGAAATTTTCCAAGCCTTAAAAAAATTTTGTATCTCCATGACTTACAACATCATGGCTCTAATAAGAGAAACAGATTTAGCTAAGTATACTCAGCTAACAAAACGAGGGCCCCAAAATGTGACATTTTCTAAGGACACATAATCAGTTACTAGGTAACAAAAGTCAGAACTTGAACCCAGATTTTCAGGAACATAGATTTAGAGTTAGAAGGAAAGTTAAAGTCAGAGTCAAATCTCTCATTTTGAGAAAATGAGAAAAATAAGACAGAAGTTAAGATCACACAGACAGCAAGTGGTATAGCTAGAATTCAAAACCAGATCCTCTTTTTTTCTTTTTTCCTATTGTACCATGCTGATTCCATGACACCACCAATTCCATGGAAGCACTCCCCCTCAATTATATTTCTTTCTAATGCAGACCTGACTTATTTCCTCTGGGGGAAGGGGAAGACTTCTTTATTACTACCTTGAAGAAAATTGGAAAGGGCAACGATGTGAAGTTAGTCTAAAGAGCTGTAAATAGAAGGGACCTTATAGAAATCATCTATTTATTAATGAGGAAACTGATTAGTGGTTAAATGATGTACCCAAGGTCTCACAGATATTAAGTGGACAAAGAAAAGGGATTCATCTTCCAAGCTCAACATTATCTCCACAGCATCACAATTCTGACCCCTCCTAAAACTACGCAGCCTTCAGAAGAATGAATTAGAAGCATTCACAAGCAAGTATTCTATTACCCTAGAGAAGCCAGAGGCACTTCCCCCAACAAAGCAGAGTTTAAATTACACTTTAAAAATCTCTGAAATTAATCACCCACTACACCTTTATTCTATTTGTTTTCTTGAAGTGAATTCAACAAGCACTAATGAAGTGCCTACTATGTGCCCACTGGAGAAAGATGGGGAGCAGAGGTAAAGAAAATCACAAAAGGCGAACTCTTTTGACATCTGGGCACATGTACATAAAATTTACATTTCACTATTCTGAGGTGGATAAATCATAAAAGTGTCTTTTATACAAAAAGTATTATTACTTGAGTGCTCAGTACAAAGTCAACATTCAATACACTAAGAGCTATGGGGAACCCCAGAAAGAATCCTATAGTTAGTGGCTTCCCTCAAAAAAAGAAATTTAAGAAAACAAGAGTCAATTACATTTTAAAAAATGCAGCCACATAACCAAAGTCCTAAATAACGTTTCTAATAGTTTTATATGAAAATGTTAGGTTTAGCTGCTAGGTGCTTCTATGAAGGCAAGTTTCTGAAACAAAATGATTTAACAAGAGGAAAATGCTGACTATGTGCCAGTTAGGTCATAAACAAAAATAAAGAGTAATTCTCTCTCAAAGCTAGATCCTGAAAATGGTAAAATTAAATAGAAACAAAAAGTGACATTACCTAACTTTACAAAAGACCTCCTTTGTTCAAGTCAAGAAAAATAACTTATCATATTTGCATGATTTGCAAGTGAACCACAAGAATAGAAAAATGAATGAAGCATGGATGACATTCTCCTCTAAGACCACAATCCTTGAACTTTGTTTTCCAAGAAAGAATCATTATGAAGAAGTCAAGGGAAATTTGAATAGATTTGAATGAAACAAGAGCCAAATAGAAAGAACCAGAAGGACAATTTACAAGATGATGACAAGAAAAACAGTGAAAGAATTCTAGATTCTGACCAATGCAGTAATGAATCATGACTTTAATGGACTAGATAGTAAGGCATGCATCCCAAAGGTGGTGAAAGGTGGTGAAGTACAGGAACAGAATGAGGCATATATCAGACATAGTCTTTTTTATTTAATTGTTACAAAGTGGTTTTCCAGTGAGTGAAGTGAGTCATTGTGAAGCAATAGCAGTTTTTTAAAAAAGGAAGGGAGGAAAACATAAAGATCAGACTATTGATTTAAGTTAACATGTACTTTACAATTTAAGCTATAAGAAAAATGTCAATGTCTTCAAAATTAATTTACTTTTTAACTGCAATATAGACCTAAAAAATTATGAAATTCATATGAAAGAACAAAGGTCAAGAATCTCAAGGTACTGATTTTAAAAAGTAGTATCAGCACCAATTTTCAAACTGTACATCACTAAAATAATCTTGTACTGATTTAAGAAAAAGTTTATTCCATAGAACAAATTAGATATGCAATATGTAGAATACATATAGCATCATGGTGTATGTTAAACCCCAAAACTTTAGTTACCAAAGGTGGAGGGGATGGAAGGGGAACCCACAAAACTGCTGCAAAAACTGGGCAGCAGAAAGTTTTAGATCAACACTTCATACCATTTATCAAGATTCAACAAGGAATCAGATATTGAGGACAAAAATTCATCAAAATATTCTAAATGGATATGAAATAAATATAAAATGTCACATCATAAATAAATTACAGAAAGAAAGAAGTTCCCTTATTGAAGAACTTATTGATCTATGGCTAAGGGAAGAGTTCATGACTAAAGAAGTAAGATAATCACCCAAAAACAATTTTGATTAAATGAAATTGAAAAGGTTTTTGCATAGTCAAATACAATAAGCAAAAATTAGAAGGAAAAGAACTGGGGAAAAAAATCTTTGCAAAACACATTTTAATAAAAGCCTTATTTCTAATATACACAAAGAACTGATTTAAACTTATAAAACTAAAAGCCATTCCACAATAAATGGTCAAAGGATGTGAATAGGCACTTTTCAAAAGCTACCAATAATTACATTTAAAATGCTTTAAATATACAACACTATTGCTGAAGTTGTAAAATTCCAATCATTCTGGAAATCAACTTGCAATTATGTGCATAAAAATATTGAAATTTGAGTGACCTGTGATCCAATCAAATGACTTACAAAAAATAGCTTATAAAAAAGATATTAGAGAAAAAAATATCTACTTATACTATCAACATTTATAGCAGTCTTTATTTACTCACCAAGTCCATCCATTATTTATTTAATTAAAAAAAAGTCAGAGTTCAAAATTCCTTTCCTTCCTCACCCAATGAGAAGGCAAGCAATGTCAACTGTACATGTGAAATCATGCTTATTCCTTATTAGCCATGATAATTTTTTAAAAAGGGGAAAAAAAAATTAAGTTAAAAAACCATGCTTTAATCTGCATTCGTGTTTATCAGTCCTCTTTCTGGAGGTACATAGCATTTTTCCTTTGGTATCTTGGATTATAGTCTTAATCAGAGTAGCTAAGCCTTTCAGAGTTGATCTTTGTTTTACTATTGCTGTTAGTATGTACAGAACTGATTCCTCTCACTTCACTTTCCATCAGTTCATCTAAAGTCTTCTCAGGTTTTTCTGAAATCATATTCCCTGTCATTTCTTATATAGCACAACAGAATTCCATTACAATCATTTATGATTTATTTGGTAACTCTTAACATGATAGTCACAAATGAGGAATTAGAGAACTGCTTTTCTTTTGGGGAACAGATAAACAAATTATGGTATATCGATGTAATGAAGGATTAGTACTCCATAAGCAATGATGAAATCAATAGATTCAGAACTAAGAAAAACCTCTATGAATTTATGTTGGGCAAAATAAACAGAGCTAGGAGAACAATTTAGACGATGCAATTTTAGAGATAAAACTCTGAAAGACTTTGAAACACAATGAGAAACCACAAGTCCAAAAGAATGAAGATTAAGCACACAAATCATCTATTAACAGAAGCAATGAATTTTAAGACAAGGTTAATGAGATTGTTTTGCTTGATTATCCAGCTATATAAAGAGCTGTGTTTAATTCCCTCAACTGAAAGAGTGATAATAAAAAGCAATAAATTATTATTTTTTAATCAGAACACCAAATATTTGAAGAAAAGATTTTTTACTGGAAAACTAATACTTGCTTCTCTCCAACTTTTAAACTTAGCAAGGCTCTTTAAGTTATTTTCTGTTTTTCAGTATCCAAAGAAATGATGTCTCCTGTCCACTCAATTTATCTCAACTATAGTTTAAGAATTTTCTCAAGTGATAAAGTCCAATGTTTTCATCCCTGTCCTAGCATTACCAACATCAAAAGTATTTAGCAATGCCCCACAGGGTTCCCTATTACTTTGGTGGAATCTATAATAAAAAGATAACACGTGAGAATATAGTCAATAGTACATATAGATTTTTAATAATTATATGAATAGCTTTAGATGAAAATGGGCTAGAAATTGGAAGAATAGATTCAAAAGTGACATATTAAATGATCAAAGTTTCCTGAAAGTTCAGATTCATTAGACAAAAAGGGAGACTGTTACAGTATGGATGGTGACCTAAGTAAGAGACAAAGGAAAATAATTTTTGGATAAATACAAATAAAAGTATAAAGAGTTTAGAGTTGTTTTAGAGCTGTATGTAGGAATTTAATAGCTGGGGGGTAGCACCTGGTCTGCTGTAGTCATTAGATTAGCAAAGTGCCACAGCTTAAGTGGCCTGTGAATGACTTATAAAAAGAGAAATTTGCAACCTACACTAGAGGCCAGTATAATATTGGAACTAAACAATAAAATTTTTAAGCTAGGAAAAGGTCAAATGATATTAAGTCTAAACTAGGTGACTATAACTATAGTCCAAATTATCAAGGATTAGTTATGTATCAAGGCAAGGTTTGGGCAGAAATCACCAAAGAGACAAAAAAGGCCTATTCTATTTCACATATCAACCACTATTCATAGGCTAGGGAACCAAAATAAAGCCGCTACAGGATTTGAAGCTTTTTCTTCTCAAAGAATACTGACAAGGTGTTTCACATTTGCCACCAAACACCGAAACAGAGAATTGAGTGAGGAGGAAACCAATACCTGCTTCTGGCTGACAATGAGTTTCTCCCTCAGCAAAGTTGGAGTAATAGGGTGAGAGACTGCTCCTGATACTGTCTTCAGAATGCTATACCTTGTTCTTCCTCACCAGAAGCAGAGAAACCATTTCCTCCAAGAGGCCAATAGGTTTTGGGACCCAGGCCGAAAGAAATGATGTCTATACAAAAGACAGAAAACATGCACAAGGAAAAGAAGAGACTGGGAAATTTTAAAAGGGGAAACATTTGGCAACAGAATTTCCTAAAGAATGATAGAATCTACTTTTAGGGGCCTTGGTGCCTAAGTTGTTTTGGATTCCAGTTAGTAATCTACTAAGCTGTATCAATCTTATCCTACTTGAACTGAATAGTGCCTGGCCTCTGCTCCTGTCCAATCTCATTCCCCAATTCATTCCAGCATGACCCTGTGAAAAATACAAAGAGATATATAAGCTTAACGTATTTTTTTTTAATTAAACAATGGAAAAGAGTACAAATTTGGAGTCTGAAGACCTGGATTCAGATCTTAGCTCTCATTTAAAACTTATGTGCCTTTTGTGCAACTAAACTTGATCTAGTTTCCTCATTGGTTAAAAAAAAAAAAAAGAAAAGCTGATTAGACCCTCCAACTCTAAAGTCCATCATCTATGATTTCTCTATGACATAAGAGAGAAAGAAATAATCAGTTTACATAAGAACTTAAGATCCATATTCTCCACCCAAGAAATTCCCACCTTAACTAGGATCAACTAACTATTGCTAGGACATTATCTTTTTGCACATATTTCACATGCTGGTAAACCAAGACTATTTCAACACGCTTAATACAAAGGCATTCCTGTGAATGCTTATCAAATTCTAAACATAATCTTTTACTCTCAGATCAGTGTTCTGAAGTGGAATGGAAGCTACTACAATAGTCCAGGAGAGGGCCTGAATTAGAAGAACATTTATGTGACTAAAAAAGAAGGGAACAGAACAGACTCAAATCAAAACTTTTCTTTCTCTGACCACACAACACTAATTGGCAAAAAGTAAATTAGATAGTGAAGGGTCATGTTAGGTAATTAGGTTAATAGTTTGAGATAAAATGTTTTTTTAATAGAAAATTGATCATTATTTCCCTTGCAAAGTCAAAGCGAAAATTTAAAAACACATAGGAAATTTAAGACTCAAAGAACATCAAAACTGTCTTAATCACAAATAAAGAAGAGTTTAAAAGTGAGAAGAATGAAGCATTATGCTTAGTGGAAAAAATATCATCTCTATTATTATGTTAAGAAAATCATATTCCTCTTAAGGGAAAAAAATTGGAACTTTCCTGAAAAGCTAAATAAATCTTATAATCTACTCCTTATTTATTTATTTTTTGATTTGAGGAGACAATAATCACTCACCTCAATTAATCATAGTATCTTCATTTCTAACTTACAAAGTTTGTGTCTAGGCTTCTTGCACCATACCCAACTCAAGTGACAAAAAGGAACTCAGATCAGAGTCAAGAAGATGGGGCTCACAGGGCACCTAGATGGCAAAAAGGATGGAGCACTGACCCTGCAGTCAAGAGGATCCGAGTTTAAATCCAGCCACAAACACTTGATACTGCCTAGGTGAGGTGTATGACGTTGGGCAAATCACTTAACCCCAATTGCTCTTAGGCAATTTTTTGCCCTTAAAGGGCTCAAATTGTAGATTTACTACTTATTAAATTACACTGGCAAGCCAGAAGTAACTCCACTATCAGTAAAATATCCTGCCTACTTCTAAAATTTAAGATCAGTCAAACTCAAACACAACTGGATCAACAGGCCACCACTACTGACTTAGAAAATTACAAATTAATATTATCTGCATTATGTTGTATTTTTACTTTTTAAAAACATTTCCCAATTACCTTTTCATTTGATTCAGTTTTAAACCCTATGACTTTTGATACCTCTGATGTCCAGAATATTGCTTGGTTTACGAAACAGCTGCTATGAATTGGGCAGGGTTATTTAGCCAGTCAAAATACAGACTCTCAAATCCAGAGTCCTTCCCACTTTTACCACTTTCATTGAAAAGACAACTCCAATGCCAAAAGGCATTCCAATATTAACTTTGCCATTAGTTAGGTGACCCTGGATGAATAACTTAGCACCATCTGTAAAATATAGATAACCTGTGCTTCCTGCCTACTTTGTGAGGATCAAGGGAACTAATTTTGGTTACATGCTTTGTAAAGTCTTAATTTGCACATTTTTTTGAAGGAACCATCATCTCCCCATTGCTACCACAAAGTCTCATCCAGATCAACTCCTTTTCTCACTTTGTAAATGCACTAAATAGCTAACTGTGGCATATTCTACCTTTTAAAATGTGTATGAAACCTATCCCATTTCTCTAGTCCAACAACCACTCTGCTTCAAAACTTCATCACTCCTTGCCTGTGCTACTTTTTAAACAGCCTCTTAACTACTCTCTATTTCTAGAGTCTCAGCTCTCTATCTTCCACAAAACTGCCAAAAAAATCTTACTGAATCTGATCCTACTAACCAAATCAAAATTATCAGTGGCTCCTCAATGCCTAAGAGAGAAACTGCAAACTCCTCAGCCTGTAATTTAAAGCCTTTAAAACCAATCTATTAGTCCAGCTTTATGCCATACAGTCCTCTTTATGAACTCTACATTTCAGCCAAACTGGACTCCTGAATTTAACAATCTTGACATTCCACCTCTGTCTCACAACCTAAGGATAAACTATCCCAAGTACCTGGAATGCAATTCCCCCATCATTTCTCCCTCTCAGAATTTTTCATTTCTTTCCAAGTTCAGCTCAAGAATTGTCCTTATGTAATGCTTTCTTTAATCTTCCAGTTGTTTAGTGTATTGTGCCTTAATCCTTTTTGCACTTTCTTCCCACTCCCAGGAAAGTGTCATTTCACCGAGGTCAGGGAGCTTATCTTTAAAGAAAACTTCAGAAGCCACCACACTCCCTCCTTTCCCAGAAGAAAGAACTGTGGGCTGGAAGAGGCAAATCAAGTGGTTTGTCAAAGAACCCCTAAGTATAACAGTTAGATTTAAGCCCAGGTCTTCTAACTCTAGAGCCAAGTGTTTTTTTGTAGCACACAGCAGGATCTTTAAAAATACCTTTATTAACTGTAACAGTTATAACAAAAGTCACAACTTCTCAAAAATACTTTGATATTATTTTGATAGTTCGGTCTCATTGCCCCAATCGTGAACCACGTGGGTTTACAGTTGCAGCAGACGCGGCCAGATGACTCAAACACCACCAAATGGTCTTTCCTACCTGAGATGGGCCTTTCCCATAAGAGGCCTTTCAGCAGTGGCAGATTTGGGGTACTTTCCTCATTCTTCCGGATGAGGCCTGAAGGTCCCCTTTCCCCATTTCCGGATTTACACTAATTTTACTCCTTATTTAACAGCAGAAATGAAAACTACAAACGGATTAGGAGGAAGGCAAGAACCCGAATGCTTGGGGGAAGGGCATGCAGCGTGTTTCCAACGTGGTGGGTGCAGGAGGCCAGAGCCCGAGTGATGGGTTGACAGGAAGCGAGGTGGGGTGAAGGGGGTGCGAGTGGTCGTACGGGGCGCGGGGTGGTTAACCAGAATTGTCCAGGGGTGATTAAGTTCATCTGCTGTGCTAAGTCAGGGCAGAGCATGCCGGGGAGAGGGGACTCGAGATCCCGCGGTTAGAGCCAGACGCGTGGCTGGAGAAAACTACGGGCCGCGGTGAGTAAAGGGCGGCCCGCGAGAACCGAAAGGGGATAGGTGGGCAGCCCGTTCTCTCTGGGTCCTCCTGGGGCGGGCGGCCGCTGTCCCCCGGCAGGCCCCGCGGTCCCGTACCTTCCTGCGGCTGCCGGCCCCCGCCAGGACCGCGCGCCCCTGCGCTCGGCCAGCGAGGGTTGGCCTCGCGCCCCCTCAGTCCACCTACGCCCCGCGCGCCCCCTCCCCCGCCCTCTCCGCCCTTATCCCGCGCCTTCAGCTTTACCTTAGCCAGCGACCGCGGCGGGGCCCAGGCCAGGCAGGTGCAGGTGGCGCTGAGGTGAGCGGAAGGAACGAAGTCCTGGTGCAGGCGGCTGCTGGCTGTCTCCCACACTCGCAAGTGCCCATCCGGACCGGCTAACGAAAAGTAGTGCTGGCCCCGCGGAGAGAAAGCACAGGGACTCCCGGAGGGGGCCAGGGGATCGCGGCGGCCTCCGCCACTCGCCGCCATTGCTCTTCTGGCTCCGCAGCAGCCACGTGTTCGGCCGCGCGCCTGCGCAGCCGGCCTGGGCGGAGTGTGTGGAAAGGAAGCTGGCCCAGACAGGACCCGGGTGAGGAGGCGGGGCTTGAGCGTCGTTTAGGGCGCCTGCGCGCAGCTCGCCAAGCTCTCTTCGGTTTTATTGACTTTAAATCTGGGAGGTGCTTGGGAAAACTAAGGTTCCACCTTTTTTTTTTTTTTTTTTTTTTTTTTTTTGCTGATGAGGAAATGGAGGTCCAGAGAGGGAGTCGCTCTTGCCCAAAGCCACATAATTTTATGGTAAAGGCATTTGAACTCAAAACCTCTTTTTCTAGGCGGGGCTTCTTCTGTATTTCCTTGTGTCCAATCTCAGGCTCCTATGGAGCAAAGCTAATAAGTGGGACGTAATGGTAAGAGTTTTGCTTTCTGTAGCTTTTTAAAAATTGCTATTTTCTGTTTACGTTCTTATTTCCCAGTATATCCTTCCGCCGAGAGAACAAAGAATTGAGGGGCTGGGGGGATGAGGAAGGAGAGTGAGAGGAGAAGCTCTTCCGAGAAACTCTGCTCATCTCCCTGGCTTCCCCTGAGTCCCATCTAAAAACCCCATCTTTTCCTGGAAGTCTTCCCCAGCCCCTCGGTTCAAGTGCATTCCCTCTATTAGTCATTTCCTATTAATAGCTTGCTTTATATATGTTTGTTTACATGTTTCCTCCTTTAGATTGTAAGCTTTTTGAAGGCAGAGACTATCTTTTTTGTCTTTTTTTTTTTTTTTTAAGTCCCAGAATTTAGCACAGTGCCTAGCGCCTAACAGACACTTAATGTTTATTGACTGATAGATGGATTGATTGGTATAAACTGTGTTTCACACACTTGGTGTTCCATGTCTGCAAAGAAGGGACTACATCTCATTTCTTCTTTGGGGATCAACTCAAGTTTACACAACTGCAGCATTTTAAAGTTTGGCACAGTCAATAAATGGGAATGATTTTTTAGTACCTGTTAGGTGCCCAGCAAAGTGCTAGGCACCCAAGATAGAAATACAAGAGAGAGAATCACTCTTCTCCAAGAACTTCAAGGAATTCTATCAGCCCACGTGCATTGGCAATTTTCAATCATGCCTCCATTCAAATGTAATCCTTGTGAAGCAACACATAAAAACAAAAAGTTTGGTTTGCAATCAGTGTCTCCAGGTTTAAGTACTGCTCTGCTACACGAAGTGTGACTTTGTCCAAATGTAAGATTGAATTAAACTATATAATAAAGTTCCTGTTGGTGAGAAGTCATCTCTTGCAAGAATGCAAATAAGAAAATTAAGAAGGGAATGTTTTAGTGAAAGATTAAAGAAAAAAGAAATTGAATCACGTGCCTTTAAAAGCAAATGGACATTTTTCAGTGAACTTTCCTCATCCAAAGGTCCAAGTTCTGCCAAGTGTAAATCCCTCTGCAGTCCCGAAGAATCAGGAAATATTCTCCATAATGATTCATCTTTGTGGTTTCTCCATGAGAGCATCATCAAATGTTTTTCTCTAATATGGTCAAAGCCCTCTGGGTTGTTGGGAGCATTCTTAGGAGCTGTAATTTCTCTATAATTTTTTGCTTAACTATTGAACAGACAACTGGTGGAGTCAATTTTCCCCTAAGACCAGGAAGGGTAAAGTATTCATTCTCCAAGTCCCCCACATGGAACATATTCCCTTTTTGGGGGGGAGGTGGGGAAGAGAGAAAGGATGAAGAGAGGAGGGAGAAATGGAAGCAAGGAATAATTGTTTAACATCCTAAAAAGTTTCTCTTTCTATCTAATACACCACCCAGTCTCTATTGAACTCCTTTACATCTTCCCTGAAAATAGCTCAGATTTCCCTGAAAGCCTACCTTTGACTCTTCTAGCCTATTCAACTACTTTCCCTAACTCTTTGCTGCTCTACTACCAAAATTGTTGAAATAATTGTCTATAACTAATGTTTATTTTATTTTCACTACTATTTCCTTTCAAAGTTTTTCTTCCAGAATTCTAATGAAACTGCTCTTTCAAAATGACTTCCTAATTGCCAAATCAAATGACTTTTATTTAGTTCCTCATATTCCTTGACATCCCTATAACTTATTTCACAACTTGGCCCATTCTACCTTCCCAATGTTCTTATACCTTATTCTCCTCCCTTCACTCTATGGCCCAATTTTATCAATCCACTTTCTGAGCCTACATCCCTCAAGCCTTAGGCTCTCTCTTACTGATTTGGGGTAGAAAAACCATCCACTGTCATGTTCTTTGGATTTCCTGATCACTGCTTTATTTGAGACTGCCTCAATTTTTGCTGGATTAATTGTGCAGGAGAGCTTCCTCTCTCAAGCCACCATCTTTTCTGGCTTCATCCATTTTTTTTTCCTATTATACCAGTCTACCTTTCATCTATTACAACCCAAACCTTGCTGATTTTGTACATTTTAATCTCGATATTATTTGGGGAATCTCCATATTTGATCATGTATCTAGAGTTTACTAATTAGGACACTGCACATTTACTTGATTCACTCATAGGGTGTCTACAGAATAAAGTCTTCAATGCCTAAAGGAAACATTATCAGAATTCCAGATAATACAAATTAGTGAAAAACAAGGCCATTCACTCCAGAAATGCACAAGGAAGCAAGGCTTGAAAAATAAGTAAGCAAAAGAAGAAATTAACAATAAAGATACATTATGGATCCAAAAATGTCTAATATACAGACTACAAGGAACAGACTAATTCCACAACACATAAGCAAAGCCTCACATAATTATTTGGCAACAATGTCAATTAAAATTCCTGGAAGAAATAAAGCAAAAGTTTAAAAAGAAGCAATAAATAGCATAAGAGTTCTTGATCAATGGTTCTCAATCTTTTTGGTTTCAGGGTTCTGTTACACTGTTAAAAATAATTTAGCATTCCAAAAAACTTTTGTTTAGGGATTTTATATCTTTTGACATTTAGCATATTAGAAATTTAACCTAACAAATTTTTATTTTAAAATATCAATAATAAGCCTATTATAACTTTTTAATAAGAAATAACTATAAATTACAAAATAAAAGTTTAAGAGTAGCATTATTGACTTTGCTATTTTCAGCAAAACAATGATCCAAGACTACTATGAAGAACTTATGTTGAAAAATGTTATCCAGAGATTGTTTTTGAATACAGAATGAAGTATGCTTTTTTCCCCCCTTGGGTGTTTTGGTTTGGTTGTTTTTTGAGGGAGGGAGATCTTTGTTTTCTTTTGAACATGATTTTTATGGAAATGTTTTGTACAACTTCACATGGGCCTTCTCAAGGGGGGGAGAGGAAGAGTGAGTATCTGGAACCCAACATTTTAAAAAACAAATGTAAAAAAATTGTTTTATATGTATCTGGTGAAAATAAAAATATTTTAATAATCCCTACTAAAAAAAATTGTTTTAATGGGTTAAAAAAAGTGGCAAATTTTTTTTAATGTCTGGCTTAATAGAAGTAAACTGAATTCTCCTATCTGCTTCTGAATTTATTTAATCTGTTTTGATAAAGTGAAGAAGATGAAGACAATATGTCCTTATACAGATAGTAGTTGGAAAAGTGAGGAACATCTTAATAATATTTAGAAAGAAATGAGAGTTGTAAAGGAAAGATATAGAAAAAACATAAGTAGTTCAGTATAGGAGGCCACTTTCCTCTCTCCTAACCTAGGTAAATATTCTTTGTGGGACTGTTGAACAAATATTTTGCTTTCATCTCAGATTTTACTATCTGAACAACGAACAGAATTATCATGGAGGTATGAGAAGTACAGGTCTCTTATCTTTTGTGGATTTAGTCCTTCCCTTACAGGAGCTGTTTGATGGTAGCATTTTCCTCCTCAGAGAAACATGCTAATGGAGAAATCTTCACCTAGTAGGGAGCTGATGCCTGACTTGTACCAAGTACCTCTCCATCTACACTCTACCAACTCCAACACTTAGCTGCCCAGGACTTAACTTTAGGGTTATTTAAATGAGATAATGTGTACCAATCACTTTGCAAACCCTAAATTTCTTTTCTACAAACTTTTTTTTTTTTTTTTTTTTAATGAGCTTAGCTCTTAAGAAATTAGAGGTAACATATGAATGAATGGAAAAAAAAGTATGTGCTAAACTACTTAATAGGTGCCAGGCATTCTAAATGAAGGGAATATAAATACAAGCAGAAAGAAAGTCAGTTTCTATCTTCAAGAAGTTTACATTCTAATGGAGGTAAGACAATTCAGAAAGGGAGCATGAAAGGATCGCAGGAACGCAGTACAGAATCCAGAATGTAGACGGGAGAATGAGACTTAGTCCGGGAGCCCTCTTTAAATGGAAGGTCTAGAAGGAGCTGCAGAGGCCTCCTGGGTGGAGAGTACATTTAATGTTTGAGTACCAGAACTAGAGCAAGCTTTAGTGATGAAGAGATTTCCAAGTAGTCGAGAAAGTCTGGCTAGAGTGCGTCCTGAAGAGGAATAAAAGATAGGAGAGAGAAGGCAGTTCTCGTCCTAAGCTCGAGTTAGAGAGGTGGCTAGCCAGTGGTATATCTGGTTTGAAAAGTTGAAGATGATGAGTAGAGCCATTGAGGATTAGAATGACACACTTCCCAAGAATGATTGATTGCTGTACTGATTTAATTACGCTTTCAAAAGGCATTAGGATCAGGAAAAGCAAGTCAACTAAATCCAACAAACATTTAATAAGCACCTACTACATACAAAGCACTGTGTCAATCAGACGTTGTCCCCGCCTTTAAGGGGCACGGATTCATCAGATTCCCCGCAATCCCTTTAATTTGGGCTGCACTGAATGGGCCCTTCTGCAGATCATCCAGTCCAAGTGACGCCAGCCATGGATGGGGTCCCAACCCCTGGCGTAATTTGCTCTGCCTAGGCCATTCAATTCAACAAGCACTTATTAAGTTTCTGTTGTGGAAGGGCAGACGTTTTTCCTTTCGAGAAGGCCAGGACCCCATCGTCCCAGGGTCATTGTGGCTGCCCTTATCCCTGCCTCCCCACCCCCCCCTCCCGGCGCGGTGTCTTTTTGAGATCTGGGACGGTGTTTCAGTTTCCAGCGCTTGGTACAGTGGCCGGCACAGAGTAGCTTCCAGTTCCACGAACTTTATTGGTTAATTAGACTAACTGAGGTACTGCTTGACTGGCTCACACTCCGGCACTGACCCGGAAGACTTCCCTCGCCAGCTCTACGTCATGTGTATGGGACCACGGCAGTTTCTGTGGATCCTGTCTGGTCCCCGGATCCGGAAAGCTCTAATAGCCGCACATACGTCACTAGCCTGAGACCAGCCTGGCTCTTAGGGAAACCATGTTTCTGCCCGCTGCGAAGTGCTGCTCGTCTGTGTTCTTCTTGCTGCGGAGGAGTGGGCGCGCACTCGGCCCCTTCCAGCACGGAACGTGGCTGGGCTGCCTGCCAGTCCGCCTGAGGCGGAGTCCTCGCCGCGTTTTCGAAGGGGCTGGACCGCGGTCTTGCGCCTCGTTTCCCAGAGACACTGGGGGTTTGGGTGGGGGGAGCGGCACTTGTTGCAAAGATGAGAGCCTTGTGGAGAAGCCCATTGATTCTTCTGTTCCACACCCCGGTGACGACGCCAGCTGGCCGCAGCCTTCTTTGGGTGCCCGGGGTGCCCGGTCTCTTTCTTCCGTGGAGAAACCCGCGAGAATGTTGGCAGAAGACATGCTGGCCCTAGAGATCCAGTACGAGGCCACTGACCAGCGGCGGCACAGCGATGAAAGCGAGGCTCCCCCGCCACCCCCCGCACAGAGCCCAGGGCATTGTCGTGAAACGCAGCCCTCGCACACCAAGGAGCCGCCTGCGCATTCGGTCAAGTCCTGCACTAAAGAACTCCCCTTTCAACCCGGGGATCTTCTTTACGCAGAGTTCCAAAAAGGCGAAAATACATTTAAAAGAATGTTTAGGTTGGAGGCTGCGGGACAACTAAGTAGTAACTGGGGATCAATTCCGTACAAAGAAATGATCGGGAAGTTCCCGGGCCAATTATTTAGAAGTTCGATCGGTCACCGCTTTATGCTGAGAAGACCAGCATTGGAAGAGTTTGTTTTATTGATGAAAAGAGGGCCTACTATATCCTATCCAAAGGTAATAATGCCCGTTAGTTAGATAGCCACCGGTTCCTGAACGGCCTAATATATCCAAAGTGCATCATTGCAGCCCTGACTAAAATACTTACGGATCACCAGTTTCCCTCATTCTGGCAGGATGGGTTTACCAGAGGCTGTCACAGTTGTGTGTGTGTGTGTGTGAACCCTAAGAAATGTTTAGAGTCAAGGCTCTCAAACATGAAGACCCATCAGATAGAAAAGATATCCAGAGGGAAAGGAGGGAATGGTCATTTCTGATCAATGCTTTAAAGAGGTAAAGAAATATGTGGACTATAAAAGTCCTTTGGATCTGACTAATAGGAAGCCACTGGTAATTTTAAGAGCAGTTTTACCAGGGTAGTGGATATTGGGACCAGATTGAAAAAGTTTGAGGAGCAGTGTGAGTAATAAGACAGTAAAATCTTTAGGCATAAGTACGTTTCAGGACATTTGGCATTAAAAGGGAGATTCAGTTTACAAAAATACATTTAAAGTAGTTTCATGATATATTTATGAAAAGCCAACATTAATTTATTAATGATCTTAATGTTGGAAAAAACATGAAATTGGTTATGGTTAATTGTTCTTGGGATTCTTGATTTCACCAGTGCCAGATCATGTCACTAAAATAGTTAAGTCCTACAGAGTTGCTCAAAGAACATATAGATTAATTATTTTTTTTTTAATTTTCCCCTGTTGGAAAACTAGCAGCCTGCTAGTGTTTGCTAGATGTTATGGGAGCCACTTGCTAGTGTCTGCTGGGGATCTGACCAGCAGAATAGATCCCTTCATGTGAGAAGATGATAACACAAGGAGACTAAGAGGCAGTTGCATTCAATTTTCCTTACAAATCACATAGGAAGAGAAAAATCAGAAAAAAAGGGAAAAATCCAGAAGGGGAGAAAAAAACAGAAAAGAAAAAAAAATGAACATAATATGTATTGATTTACATTCAGTCTCCATAGTACTCTCTCTCTGAATGCAGATGGCATTTTTCCATCCAAAGTTTATTGGATTCCTGATTCTGCTTGTTTCACTCATCAGTTCATGTAAATCTTTCCAGGCCTTTCTAAAATCAATTTGTTCATCATTTTTTATAGAAAATAATCTATTACTTTCATATACCATAACTTATTCAACTATTTCACAATTGATAGGCATCTATTCATTTTCCAATTTTTTACCACCACCAAAAGATAACATTTTTGACATGTGAGTCCTTTTCCCTTTTTTATGATTTTTATGATTGCACATGTGGGTGGATATAGATTCTGTATTGGCACTGCTCTATCAAAGGTATGCACAGTTCTATAGCCCTTTGACCTAATTCCAAATTGCTTTCCAGAATGATTGGATCATTTCACAGCTCTACCAACAATGCATTAGAGTCCCAGTTTTTCCACATCTCCTCCAAAATTTATCATCTTTTCCTGTCATCTCAGCCAATCTGTGTGAGGTTTTTTACTTTGCATTTCTTAGTGATTTAAAGCATATTTTTATGTGACTGTAGATGGCTTATAGATGAAAATTGTTCATATCTTGTAAAAATTAAATTATTGCCCAGGATCACATAGCTAATACCTGTCAAGGGGGATTGGAATTTAGATTTTCTTTAGTCTAGTTCTCTAACCACTATCTAGTGTTTTCTCTATTGTTTCCACTATGTATGTGTCCTGTATGTGGATCTTGTTTGCATATAATTGTTTGCAGGTTGTCTTCTCCATTAAACTTCCTCCTTGAAAACAGGGAATGTCTTTTGCCTTTCTGTGTATCCACAGTACTTAGCATAATGCCTGGCCCATAGGTGATTAATAAGTTTACCAATAAACAGTTCTTTCTAAGAATAAGTATGTAAGTAGCAGACAATAGAGGAGTTCCATGGAGGGATTGAAGCTATGATCTAGAACAGGGGTTCTCAAACCAGGCCTCATCTGGCCCCCTGAGGACGGTTATGCGGCCCTCCGCATATGGGCTAAGGGGCGGAGACAGAGTGTGAGTTTTTATGTTTACTATAGTCCGGCCCTCCAACAGTCTTGAGGGACAGTGAACTGGCCCCCTATTTAAAAAGTTTGAGGACCATTGATCTATAATGTGTTTTTTATTAAACCATTTGGTTCCTATTTTCATTCAAATTCATTTTTAAGTGCCCATTTTTCATTCCTTTATGTGATTTTATTTAGTTCCGTGTTATAAGTCTCTCTCCTTGGACAGCTTATAATTGAATAGGAGAAATAATAGATGATTGTAATAAAAGTCTAGTAAAAACCATTAAAGAGACAAAAGTGTAGAATGATTATGATGGAAGGCTTCCTGGAGATCACTTATTTGAACTGGACTTTGAAAAAGTAGAATTTTGACAGCTTGAGTTAAGGTATTCCACTCATAGTAAATAAAATGACTAAGTCCAACATTACTTGGAATATAGTCGATGAAGATATAGAGCTCATTTTCTTTTCTTCCCTCATCAGTAATACCATCATCTGAAAAGATGATCATAAAAAGTAAATGCTAGACTAAGAAGTTTGAATTTTAATCAGTAAATGGAGAAGAGTAACTTGATCTGGCTGCTTTAAGAGGATCACAAAAGACTAATAGTAGCACTGGAGGATAGAGTAGAGGGGAAGTCTGAAAGTGGAGAAACCAATTAGGAGCAGTCCTGGCTCAAGAGATAAGGACTTGATTCAGAATGATGGTAGAAATGGAAAGAGGAGATAAGAATTGAGATGATATGGAGACAATTGACAGGTCTTGAATGATTGGAAGAAAGAGAAAAGAATCAAAGATAACTGAACTTTTGAATCTAGATTGAGAATTGGTGGGGGTAGTAACAAGTAGGAAAGGATGAGGAGCTAGTTTGGAGTAACATGGAGTTAAGGTTTTGGACATGTTCATTGACAGTTGGATAATCATGTTGAAACATCTGTCATATAACTGGAAAGAAAAGATTGCAATTTAAGAAAGACATTGAGGCTAGGATATAAAATTGGAAATTCTTAGGTTGATAGTTAAAACTTTTGGTAGTCTAGGTAGCTTAGGACAAAACTTTGGGAAAAAAAAAAATCCTTAAAGATTGTAGGGAGGAAGAGTCTTTCAAAAAGTCAGGTGGGAGGAGTTAGAGGTTGTAGGAGGACCAAGATTTGTATAGTGTTTTGTAAGGCAAGGGAGAGAATGAAAATGTCATCTGCTGCAGAGGTTGAGGGTTAATACTGAGAAGAAAAGGCCATTAGATTTGATTATTAAAAAGTTTTTGATTTCTTTTAATCAAACAATTTAAATTATATTGTCTATTATGTAAGCTCCTTAGGAACATATTTCCTTTGTTTTCTCCCTATTCTTTATGCCAAGAATAGTGTTCAAGTACTTGTTGATTGTATAAATAACTCTAAATTATATTTTTTCATAGGATATGAATATGATGCTGCAGATGATGAATGTCAAACAAGGTGATATTATTTTGGATGTTGGGTCAGGTTCTGGAGGAATGAGTTTGTTTTTATCACAAGCAGGTAAGAAATTATGATTAAATTTGGACAACAGAGGAAATAATTTCATTTTGTATATTATGACAAAGAATTTATAACAATAGTAAACATGTAGCCTATTTGCTCACACTAGAGAAAATCTACTTGGGGCAATCCTGATTACTGACTGCATGTCAATCAACAAATATTTATTGTTTACTATGTGGCAGGCCTCTGTTTAGTTCTGAGGGTACAAAGAATGGCAAAAACAGCTGAGAATGGATTTGAGTGAGGAGAGACTTGGGTAGGACTTGTGCTATCTTGGCAGCTATATAAATGGAGGGAAAAGAACCATAGAGGAGATGTTGTGAAGATAGAAAAGAATATATTCAATAGATTAAATATGTGAGTGGGAGTAAAGAGTTGAGACTGATGAGATTTTAAGCCTGGGTGGCTGGATAGTGGTACCTCTGACAATAATAAGAATGTTGGAAAGAGCAGAGGATTTTGGGGAAAAAGATGAATTCTATTATGTATCTCCAAGAATACTATTTCAGGAAAAATCTTATCAGTTCCTCATTTTACACCGTCTTCCACTTCTTGCAAACAATAGCATTCATACTCTTCTCCCACTTCTTCCAGTTTTGGAATCCTATTCCAAGATCTAATCAATTGTTATATTACTGAACACAAGAAAATGGGGGATGGGGGAAACTTTTGGTATTGAAAGTTATAGGGATGATGAGTAAAGTTATGGGAATAAATTGACACACTCTGTCCCGAATAAGATCATGAAGAGTTAGGCATGACTAAACAAAATGTATTTAGAAGCTATGAGATTAAATTTTATCTTCACTAGATGCTGCTTTCCTTTGACATTCTGTTCTATACACGAAGTCACTACTACTGGGCCCTTCAAATTTATCATTTATCTTTTGTTTAATTCAGTCTTTTATTAAGTTAAATAAATGAATAAGCATTTATTAAACATTTATTATGTGGTAAACTGGAGATAAAAATACTTTCAAGGAACTTACATAACCTTTCCAATAACTGACCCTGCTCTCAAGGAATTCACAATCTAATGGGGCGGCACTATGCTCACAACTATGTACAAACAAGCTATACAGGATAAACTGGAAATAATCAAAAGAGGAAGGTACTAACATTAAGAGACAATGGGCTTGCTGTTGAAGGTGGGAGGCTATTTTCTCTTTGCTAATTTAAAAAATTTAATACCATCTCAAGATTATAAAATATTGCTACTATTGTTCAATGTTATTCCTTGAAAATTTTAGTTGGATTACAGGGACGAGTTAAAAGTTTTGAAATTAGAAAAGACCATCACAACCAGGCTAAGAAGAACTACAAGTGTTGGCGTGATGCTTGGAAGATTAGTCATGTGGAAGAATGGCCAGATAATGTGGATTTCATTCATAAGGATATCTTAAAAGCTGCTGAGGACATAGAATCCATAACATTTGATGGGGTAAATCTTCTAAAAATGTGTTCTAGAACATTAAGTTCTCAGATTGGATCATTAGGTGGGGTGTTTTTACTTCATAATCCCTCTTTAAATGAGAAGATCCTGTTGTATCAATTTTGTTTTCTCATTTGTGGTACTAGAGGCAAGCAGACATGATATCCAAAAGGCATATTTATATCATTCACATCATTTCTGTCAGACCTTAAGACCTCTAACTTGGATTTCTAAATTTTGCTTTTCCATGAAGACAATAGCATATTTCATTGTTGGCTTTTTATCCACAATATCTAGCCTAGCAGCTTGTGGAATAAATGCTTAATAAATGCTTTTTGAACTGAATTTTTCCCATACTTAACACGTTATTTTTCTATTGACGCATTTTAATTAGGCAAGAACTCTTTAATGCAGAACAATTTAATATTTTCTATTTAATTGAATATTCTAGTTAATTAAATTTTCAGATATTTCAAATTATCAAAAACAGAATATCCTTTTAATATTGACAACATACTTGGATATAAATTAATAGGCCTTCAATAAAAGTTTTAAGTGGACTGCAGACTCTGTGTGAGTCAACATTATGATGTGACAACTAGATGAGTTAATGAGATGTTAGGCTGCATTAATTGAAGTATAGCTTCTAGGAATAAGAAAGTAATGGTTCTACTGAACTCTGCTCTTGTCAGACCAAATTTGAAATACTGTTATTCTGGATACCACAATTTAAGAAAGGCATTGGAATAGAGTAGCAGTTCTGGAGCCAGGATGATCTGAGTTCAGATCTGGCTTTAGATTTAGTAAGTGACCTATGGCAAGTCACTTAATCTCAATTGTCTCTCTTCCTCTTCACCCCCCCCAAAGAAAGACAGATATCGATAAGCTGAAGAATCCAGAGACTACAAAAATGATTAAGGACTTTGAAACTATTAGATTGTTTGAAGGACCTGAGTATAGTCTGAAAATCTCATAGGGACATGATAGCTGTTTTAAGTATCTGATGGACTACCATATTAATCTTCTTGTTATAACAAGTTCTGATTAAACTTGTAACAGAGAGCAGCTGGAGCAATAAGTAGAAGTTGCAAAGAAAGTAACAAATTTAGACTTAATGATAGAAAAAGCTTTCTTATATATAGAGCTACCCAGATATGCTAGCTTCTCTGGGATAGTGACTTTCCTTATGGGAGGTCTTCAAGCAAAGACTAGATGAGCACTTGTAGGGTACATTATATTCAGGCAGAATATGCATTGTACTTATTGGTCTCTGAACTCTGAGTTTTAAAAAACTAATTATACAAAAGATATTTTTCTTTGGAGCCATCATAATGAACATCTTTGCTTATTCTGCTGGTGAAGTAAGGATGTGCTAATTCATGGAGATTTTCAATTAGTAAAATACTAAATAAATCAGTGTTCATATCTATGAACAATTCTATGTTTGCAAACAAACTTGGGCCAATAATCTACATTTATACAGTACTTTGTTTTGTAAAGTACTTTTCTTATAACAACCCTATGATATAATACAATTTTCTCAATTTTACAGATAAACAGATTCAGGAATATAGTGACTGGCCCAGAGTCAAGAAGTTTAATATTGTGGCAGGTCTTGAATCCAATTCATTCTGATTCCAAATCTGGTGCCTCCCTTGGATAGGCAAGTTTACAATTTAATTCCATTTTTAAAAGTTGTGGGGGGAAATAATTAATTTAACACTTATTTTCTATTACTCAAATTCAACTCATATCAGAAATATAGATTGGTTTGGATAGACCTAAGAAGTCAATCTGATTCAACCTCTCATCTTATAGATGAGAAAACTGAACCTTCAAAAACATAAAATGATTTTCTCAAAAGTCATACATCCTAAGTTGAAGTTTTGAAGGCCTTCTGACTCCCAAGTTAAGCATTCTTTTCACTGAACTATGTTTCTGCTTTCAACTAAAGCCTATGGAATCAGTTAATGTTCATCAGTGATTAACTAAAAGACTACATTGGGTACTTTCAATTCAATATTTTGTTTATTTGATGATTTATCAAAAATGTGTAGGAGAGTGTGTTTTTCTGAAAACAAATCATCTTAGTATAAAATATGCAGTAAATCACTTCAAATTGTTAAGTCATCAACAATTTCTTTTGTTTTTGACACTGACTTTATTTGTGGTGAATTTTATATTCAATATAATAAGAATCTGTTTAGTACCATCTATGTGACTAGAACAAAATTGGGCATTGTGAAGAACACATAAGAAATCAAGTGCAAATTTTCTTCCTTAGAGATACTTTCTTCAAACTTACAGGTGCCATTTCTTTCCTCTCATTTAAAGTAAAGAATTAACTATAGATATGAAATGTTGCATACATGGTAGTTTTGTTTACTTAACTGTTTTTGTTACCAGGAAAATAACAATGGTGGTGGTCATTAGTGGTAGTGGAATATGTCAGGAAATAAATAAGGACTTCATTGTGATTTTAAAAATAAGCATATTAGTAAAACCTTTAAATAATAAATTCACAGGGCATATTATGCCCCACCCCAAGCTTGTGATTTTTGTAATGTATGATAAATTAAAACAGACTGAATATCATATTAATTTTTATTGATAAAAGTTTTGATGAAATGTATAAGTAAAGAAACCCAAAGAAAAATGCAAAATTACCATATCTAAAACATGTCATTCTGTTTTTATAGTCAAAATTTAGAAGAGTTGACAATTATAGATCACCAGACAAGTACATCAATATCAATCATACAACAGTTGTCAATACTACATTCTAATGAAAAACATTCTTAAGTATATGAAATAGCTTTCCAAAAGTAAACTACTTCTTCTCTATTTCCCCAACATACATCTCCCCCTTCCCCCTCCCCCCAATTTTGTGCCTTTACTTAATAAAACTCAATGCATATTTTCTCTCCTTTAAAGGTGGCTTTGGACATGCTAAATCCTCAAATTGCCTTACCTATCGTATATCCAAATCTTAAGCAAGGTGGCATATGTGCAGTATATCTAGCAAAGTGAGTATGTGATATAATATTAAATACATTTTAATTTCCTGAAACATCAGATTGAAATAATGTTTAGTTGTAATTTGTGGAAACAAAAATCATATAGTAAAATTATCATAAAATACTGTATCTATGGATTGTTATAATTGCTGGTACATTTTATATACATTTTCATATGTAAAAAGTCTCTTCCATTAACATGGAAAGCTATAATATAGATGTGCTAACAGCAAGATATAAAAGAGGTTCTTGTTTACTCTCACAAAGTTCTTGCAGAATACAGTAACTTTTTTTCAAATTGAAACATTGACTCAGTCCTATATTTTAGTTATATTTAGTGGTATAAAAATGTATTTTAAAATTATGTAGTGATTTCACTAAAATTTAATTTATATATTTTGCTTTTCTCTGTTAAGTATCACACAGGTAATTGAACTTTTAGAAGGAATACGTGTCTGCAAACTTGCGCTCTTGTGTGAACAGATAAGAGAAGTTCTTCTTAGAGACTGGTTAATATGCCCAGCAAAAAGGAAAGATGGCACTTTAGTCCAAAGAGTAGAGCCTAAAACCAGTATAGATTTAAAGTTATATTCTCAAAGGGAAACTGAAACTGAAGAAAGTGAGAATGTACAAGAGAATGATTATGGTAAGCATGACTTTTTTGATATGAAATTTTTTTTCAATAGCAAATGGACTCTGGAGTTTTGAGTATTCAGTGAATATCATTTGAGACATTTAATACTTAACTCCTTTTAGATACTGAAAAATGGTACTTATTCATGTACAATTAAATTAGAATCTCATGAATATATGAAACTCTTATTTTCCTGCCTTTCAGTGCCTTTATTGCTATTTGGAAGTATTAAGTTTCTTAGTGTATATAGTAATTTAAAATGATGTCCATAAGGTTTGTAGAAGACACTGTATACATTAATGTTTGTAAAGAAAAGCTCTCAGTATCAGTAGTTTTGATGAAAAGTATTCATATTTAAATAGTAGGGCCTTCTATGCAAAAATTTTTTTTTTTTTTTTTTTAATGTATCTCATAAAGAAACTATCTGGAGACACAGAGGATTTAACAAACATGAATAAACAAACAGAGAATATAAGTTGTAAAAAGAGGATATTTTATAATTTTTAAAGTAATGGCTTTAAAATATAAAGAACTGTTACTCTGAGAATTCTGAAAAAATTAAATTCAGAAAAACCTGGTATGTATGTATTGCTTAATTCTTCATCTCATAAATTAGTTTTTAAACCTTAATCACTGATTGTACAAACACCTTACAAACATAAACAAGGTGATACTGTGACAAGTTTATTTTTTTAAGACAAGAGAGACCCAGAAATGAAAATTATTTAATTTATTTAATTAATTTACTTGGGGAAAATATTGTATTAGCCAGAAGAAAAAAAGCATAACAAAAGAGAAATAATGTTAAGATATATTAATAGGTCTTAAATCAGGTTTTGAAGATTTGTGCAGTTTGTAATATAATAATGATAATATATGCATATATTTTTGTTTGTTTTTGTTTGTTTGAATCCAGGTGAATCACTTTCTGGTTTTCCATATAGCTCAATTCCTTACATTGCTAGACCCTTTCATTGTCAAGCTAATCATACAGGTAAGTTAATATTCAACAAATAATTTTTGTTAGATAAAATGTCAAATGTTTTTAACCACATTTAAAATTTAACATTTTAAACTCAATTATCCATGTTAAGTGAATTCTCTGTCATTGTAATGATGCTTCTTTTTTCTCTTAAATTAGCTTTTCTTGTCAAATTGAGGAAGTTCAGCCCAGAACATTTACCGAGTACTCCAGATGTCTGACTACAACTAATTTCAAGATTGCAAAGTACCAAAATAAACTTAATATTGTAAATGATTGCTTTTATAGATTTGTTGTTTTATCTTTGTTATTACTTTGATTTACAAATATTTATTACATATGAATTTTAAAATATGAAAGCTAAGTCAACAGGCAACTGTGCAACCGTTACAAACAAACCATGCATTACCTCATTTTGACACTTATCTTGAAATTACATTCACATTTTATATTTAATGATTCCAAGTTGGTTTAGTTGAGTTATTTCACTCTTCATTTCCTGTAAACCATTCCATAGATTTGTCTTGCTTCATGCAACTAGTTTTTCTTCCCTTTTTTGATACGTTATCAGTAGCTATTAAAAATTTAAAAGAAAAATGTATTAAGACATGGAAAGTTAGGTTTTTTTAAAAGTATACATTCAGATGGTTCTATGTATATTTGGAAAAAACCAAAACTTTTGGATTTCAGTGACTAATATATTCAGGCCAGTATAAAGATGTAAAAGTTATTAATCTCTTCAAGGTAAAATCATTTTGGTTAAGTTAAAAATCTTTTCAATAAATAACAGCAGAAATGTTTGTTTCCTTTTGTCTCTTAAAGGTATAATGTCAATTATGTTAAAGCCTTGTTAAATGAATCTTATTAATTACAGGTTGTTACACTTCTTTTGGATTTTGGAGATTTTCAAAGGAGTTACATAAAATAAATGTTTGGGCTAATAACTATTTAACAAACAATAACAAAATTGGGGTTGTCTTTGTAGAAAAGGAGATATATCTTTATATAAGTACACTTTATAGTGCTTAAGAAGTGCTGTTATCCCTCTTTATCTACAATATATTGGTGGACATGTTATTTTTTTCACAGATGAATATTGCACAGGATAAGGATTGTGGTCATCTTAGTCTACAAAGAGGGAGGGTGATGAAATCGAGGACCTCTAACTGAATAATACACAAGATAATTGCACATCTTTTAAAATAGTATTGCATTTAGAGTTCATGTTATTTGTAGTCCTCAGTTATCTATTTTTTGCATAAAGTACTTTCTTCATAGAGAAGAAGACTATGATCTGTGTTAATTAAATCCTCAGCCCATATCTTGGTATAGTTTGGGAGAGAACAAATCTAATCTCAAAAGCTTACTAGCTCAGTGACCCCCAGGGCAAGTAAGTCTTCAAATTCTACTTTTTATCCAATCTTTATTGAGTTCTTCATTCACTATTTTAAATGTTTGATCTTGTATCTCCTTTGAAACTCAGATGCTTTTGTTAAAATTAAAGTGAGCTTTTAAAGGTTACTATAGCATTCTTATTCTCAGTATCAATTCTATATACCAATAGCTCTTTTGTTCCATAGGAAGTGCTCTAAGAAAAGAAACAAAAATATGTTCTGTCCCTACCTCCAACACAAAAACATTTAGGGAAGCATATCAAAAAAAGAAAAAAGAGCCACACCCCAATTGATAAATGATCAAATAATATGGTCTAAGGCCAAAAGAACTACAAATTCATGCTTATCATTTAACCTAACAACACCACTACTTGGCATGAATAACAAGAGATTCCAAAAAAGAAAAACAACCTATATGTACAAAAGTTATTCACAGCAGCTTTCTTTTCAGAAAAAATCAATTGGGGAATGACTCGAAAGTATGCATGTTTATGGCATGTGTTTATGATGGAATATTATTCTATGGGAAATCATGAAATACTTAGATTCTGATTTTCACACAACTAGTAACTTATGTGACTATGGGCAAATAGCTTCATTTCTCTAGATACCAGTTTTCTCTTAAATAAGGAAGTTGAATTCTAAAGGAAAATAAAAGGGATATCCTAATTAATAAATTATAGTATAATAATATAAATATAACTCCAAACCTAAATGTGATTTAATAGAATTACAAAACTAGAAAGAGATCAGTTGCTTTTATGTTTTGATTTTTCAGGTTGGGCAAATATTTGGAAGAAAAAATATAAAATACTGTTGTAGCTGTTAATGCTAATGAAATCTAACTTTTGTACTATATTTCACATTAAATGATTAGAAACAGAAATTGGTATATATAAAAATATAATTTTATAAAAACAATTTAGATGAAATTGGTTTTCCAGTTGACTCAATTTTCTATTCATATGATTTCTTTCAAATTCATCCAGAGCTACTTTTCCACCAACAAATAAACCACTACAATTTTATTTATTCCTTCTTCTAACAGGTTATGTTCAGTACTTTTTTTTTTTTTTTTTTTTTTTTTTGCTGAGGCAGTTGGGGTTAAGTGACTTGCCCAGGGTCACACAGCTAGGAAGTATTAAGGGTCTGAGACTCAGTACCACTTTTAGAGAATGTAAAATTTTTGCTTTGGATGGTAATGAAAGAGAAATGAAGCAATTCAAGAAATTTTACGTTTAATTCCTGAAGACTTGGGGAGATTTAGGTCTTCTTGCATTTTATATTTCATTTGTTAATTCCAATAATTAGAAAGTAAGGCAGTATAAGTCAGGAAAATTTGGGTTTCGGTCCAATTTTGGTAAGTTTTTATACATAACTATAAAGTTGACACTGCCAGTTTTGTTGCCTTCTAGCCACCAAAATAAAAAAAAATAACAATTCTTATCTCTTTCAATTAATCATCTGCTCAGAATGTTTTAATATTTAGTTTCATTCTATGTTTGCAATTATATGCTCCTTGGAAATGCCATTTTATGTCCCAAAGGACAAAACAGTACTCAAAAATCAAAAGTTTTTTTTAAAGAATCGTATTTATAACTTTAAATCATTACCTTGGGAATAACAGTAAGATTGAGGTGGTTCAGGTGGTAAGTCCACTGAGAAAGAATTGTATGATTCCTGAGATGAATATTTCTCCATCATTTCTAATGAGCCACTGGATGAAGAAGATGATGATGAAGACAATCCCAGTCCTACAAATCTTCCTTTTTTACCACAAAGAGAACAATCTACTGGTGTGGCACTAGGTCCTCGGGGAAGCTGAACTTCATCTCTGTTGTAGTTTCTGACAGCCCCACTGTGATGCATGGACCGTTCTCGTTGCCATATATAATGTGTTGGAGCAATAGCCATAACCTAAAATGGAAAACTTTCATTTATAATTTTACTAAGTAAGTCTCAAAAATTAACTACTGCACACTTAAAACTTAAATATATCTTATTCTATTACTTATAAGTCACTATCTTCCTAAGGCATTACTTGCTATCTAGAAGAATGGGTCATTGTCATCTCAACACATGAGAGGTTTTCTTCTAAAGCTAGTGTCTTTACATTGATGCCAGGGAAGACCACAGATTATTCAGACCATTCATCAGTCATCCTTAACTTTCACTTCATAAGTAGTCCATCTTCTTTTTTTATCATAAGTTTCTGCTGATACTCGAGATGTGGGAGTGGCATCCAACAGCTAATGTGACAATAGTCAAAATATGAAGGGATAATTTCTGGAAAACATGCAAACTGCTTACCATGTGAAAAGATACCCCAGGTCCCTGTTAGGCAACATAAGTCAAGACTGCTTTAAAATATTACCTTTAAAAAGCCACTAAAATGAGCAAGAACTCATTTTTTAATAAAAAGTGTTGAGAAAACTGGAAAGCAGACTAGAAGAAAATAAATATGGACCAACATTCAAACCATATAAAGATAAGCTCCAAATAGCCATATGACTTCGACATAAGGAGTAAACTAATAAACAATTAGGAGAATGGAAGTATGTTAAGATATGCACTTAGGGGATGAGTTTATGAGTAAGATTCATAGGAAAAAAATGGACAATTTTGATTACACAAAATTAAAAAGTCATGCACAAACAAAACCAGTGCAGCTAAAATTAGAAGAGAAAGGCAAATATGAAAATGTTGCAGCAAGGTTGTCTAATAAAAATTCATTTCTAAGATCTGTTATAGCTGATTCAAATTTATAAGAATAACCATTTTCCAAATGATCAAAGGATATAAATGGGCAATTTTTGGAGGGAGAAATTCCTATCACTACTCATGTGAAAAAAAGATCAAAGAACCAACCCACATATACAAAAAAAGTTACAGCTGTTCTTTGAATTGTGGCAAAAACCTGAGATGTTCATCCTATTGGTGAATGGCCAAATGAGTTATGGTGTATGAATGTGATGGAATGTTATTGTGCTATAAAGAATGAGAAAGGGATAGTTTCAAAGGAACTTTGGATGATTGTTATGAACTGATGCAGAGTCAAGTAAACAGAACCAGGAGAAAAAATTTATACAATTTTAACAGAAATCGAAAAACAAACAACTCTGAAGTAGTAAGGAACTCTAACAAATACAATAACCAAGCATAATTATTAAATGAAAACTCATGTAAACATGTTATCCAGAGCAGCCAGGTGAAACAAGTATAGAACATCAGCCCTGGAATCAAGAGGGCCTAAGTTCATGTCTGGCTTCAAACACTTAAGTGGTTATTTGATCTTGGGCACACCCTTTAACTCTTAATTCAAAAAATAAAAACAAAAACTAACACTGTACTTTCCCCCCCCTCCCTTACCCCCTCCCTTCGACTTATTCAACTCTTAGATAGAGAAATAATAGATCTAAAAGTACAGGTCAAGACATTTGGGGAGGAGGTACTAAACATGACCAATTAAGAATTTTTTTTGTTTGATATACATGTTTGTAATGGGTTTTGTTTTCCTTTCTCAGTAAGAAAGGGAGAGCAGATGAGGGATTTGGAAGGAGAAATAAAAGTTTTATCAGAAAAATCTAACTTAAAAGTGAAAAAATAATTTTTTTTTAAATTTCTTTTTACAATGACTACCTTTCCCCCATATCCTTCTCAGAAAGCAACTTTTGGTAACAATTTTTTTTTTCAAAAGATATAAAAGTAAATTCAGGGAAAAACAAAAACAAAAACAAAACATAGGCAATGTTTCACAACAGTGGGTTTCCCCATCTCTACAAAGAAGTGAATGAAGGAAGGTGGTGGTATCTTTTTTTTTAAATCTTCTTTTTGAATTCAAGTTTGGTATTTATAATTTTGCAATATTCAGTTTCAGTTGTATATGGTGTTTTCTCTCCTATTTATACTATTCCAGTCATTGTGTATGTTGTTTTCCTAGTTCTTTCTTCACTTTGCATCAGCTCATATAATCTTTCCATGCTTCTTTGTATTAGTCCCTTTTTTCCATTTTTAAAAGCACATATTCCATTACATTCATGTATTGCAATTTATCTATTTCCTAATCACAGGGCATCTATTTTGTATCTAGCTCTCTGCAACCTTAAAAAGTACTATAAATATTTTGGTGTATATGAATCCATTCCTTTTATTAATGAACTTCATGGCGTATAAATGTAGCAATTCTAGTTTGTTAAATGCTGAAGGTTTTATTCTACATGTTTATTTCATAATTTTTCTTTCTTTATGGCTACTAAGTATACAATAAGTTGTGAAAGGTTTTCACATCATTTCCTTAAAGCATAGCATTCTAGTATGAACAAGAAAAGTCAAATACGTCATGATCACATCCTATATGCAAAACAGTATGTTGGATCAGAGGTGCCAAACTCCCAGTGAAACCCTAAACCAGATTAAAATATAACTGGAAAATGTTTAACAAAATAAATTAAAATATAATGCAACATAATGTTAATTTGTAGTTCTCTTAAGTCAATATATGTGGCTTTCAGGAATCCTTTTCTATTTGAGTTTGATACCACTAGTCTAGGCAGTACAGTAAATACAAAATAGATAAAAATTGATTCTGTATCATTTTCTTATTGATCTTTATAAGTAATTTTAATTATCCTATAACTGCTTTTGTCTTTTAATTGTCATGATTCTTTTGTCTTTGAACTTAGATTGAGTTCAGCTGAACTGTAATGGGTTAAAATTTTTAAATCTATTCTTGTTTCAAAGAATTTTGCTAACTATGGGAAATGTGTGTGAACAGAAAGGATACTATCCTTCAAAGATGTCTGATTTGATGTCCAAAACGTTTGGGCTACTCTTTGACCATCCAGATTTAAACAATGAGCATTTCTTAATCTCATGAAAAAAGAAAGGGAGTTGATGTTAGCCCCCATTACCAAACTTCCAATCAATCATGTTGCCCTTAATTCCATGGTGTCATCTACCTTGTTCTGTTCTTTGTTCTATGCTCCCCAAATCCTATATAAGGAGAACTGTCTGTCCTCTTGCTTGGAGTACTTGGCATTAATGGAAGCAAGCAATTGATTCATATATTGACAGATTAGCATATCCTTGCTTAATAAATGTTATCTTGTGTGATCTGTCTCAGTTTACTCTTTTGTTAAAATTCAAACATGACACAAAGTAGTATAAAATGTGTTAGGTTTTTTTTTTTTAAGGATTTCACACTAATTATTAAGAAATAATATAACAATAAGCTTATTGTTATTCTTATTAAATTCTTGATCATGACAAGCTGAGGTAAACCAAGAAACTGGAGAACCTGATATATTGCATATAGTGGAGTGATTTCAAACTCCCACTGATGTGCTGGGTCAGAGCCTAAAATTAGCCTTAGAGAGGTTTTTTTTGGGGGGTGAAGTCTTTCTAATGCTATAAATCACGAATCTCCAATCATTTTTTAGAAAAGGATATTTATTAAAATGGTGTAGTTAGTACAAAATACCTTCCTTTCCCCCAAAATGTCTTCAACATTGATCCACAAATACAGTCTAAGGGAAGTAGGCTAAAACCTAAAGTATTTGTAACGAAGTGGAGTATATATAAGTAGCAATTCTACTTTGTTAAATGCTACATATTTGATATTTATTCTTTCTTTATGGATATTAAAGGATATAATAAATTGTAAAATGTTTTCACATCTTTTGGCTGCAATCCTTAAGGATTATACCCTTAGGTATATATAGTGCTCTGCTAGACTATTTATAGAGCTATGCTTCTGGTATATCCTTGGCTTCTAATCTAAATAACTGTAGTTAGTTGTTCCAGAGACACTGCTAGGATGCTGATAGAAGACTGGAAATCTTATGTACCTCTGAAGGTCACAAGGTCTTCCTCTGGTCAAAGGTGAGTAGAAGAAAGACTGAGATCCAGGGTTCTGCTTTTTTTTTTCTCCTCTCCCTTTTCTCCCCTCTCCCCCCCTCCCCCCTCCCATTCAGTTCCTTCTCAGGAATTTAGATGGAATGCCCTTCCTCTAAATTCTGAATTAGCTCCCTGATTTTATACAAGTCATATAAGGAATTAATTTTCTTAATTAATGCTTCCTACGCAAGCCACTCTAGTTGATCAAGGATTTTTTTACATTTAAAGTCTATGACAGACATTCTCAGCTAGTTAAAGTATCTCAAACAACATTTTAGCATTTACTTCTGATGAAATGGGATATTTTGATTTCAATCAATCAATCATGATCCTTATTCTTGGAAAACATAATTAGAACTCAAAGAAACCTAGTATAGCAAGAAAATAGTTAAATCTTAATAATACAAACAAAAAAAGTAAAAATGCAAGTTGTACAATAACCAGACTATCTGCATAAGGTAAAAAATTACAGTTTTCTACAAGCCAATGAGAAACAAAATGATATGGCATATAGGAATCAGAAGTTAAATTCTTTTTATATAACATATATATATGTGCATATTCAAAGCATCCGGAATTATAGTGTTATATTCATTAATGGTTCATATTTTCACAGATTTAGAGCTGAAAGGAATCTTAGAAATCATCTAGTATAATGCCTTCATTTTATATACAAGGGAATTTAGAATCAGTTAAGTAGAATGATTTTTTTTTCAAGGATATTAAATGGACTATTATCCAAGCTCTTTGATATAAAATCTAATATATTCTCTATTGTACCACTCCCTTTATGATAAAATTCTTCTCTCCAAAAAAAGGATGAAAAAAGAACTAGATAGAAGAAATGTAACCAATGTTGGAAGCAGTTCTTTTTAGTAGATAGCTAATGTTTCCCTTGCATTTTCATACCTGTAGGCATCACATAAAATCCTTGAATATCATAAAAGCCAACTGTTAGTCTGAATAAGCTCTGAGCTCTAGCAGGACTTTTACAAATTCTTTCTTTCTGAGATAAAAGCTGTCAGAAGGCACCTGGTAAATTTTCTTCTTTGCATGAAGATGCAATAACAAAAGAAGATAGTGAGAAGGCACTGGATTTGAGCTGCTGGCCAAGAGGTGTAGACCATTCACTGGCCACACAAGAAAACCAACTAGAATATGTTGAAAACTTCTTTAACTCTTTTCTCCAATATAAAAACTGGGGTGCTGATGGTACTTCCATAAAAAAAGTCTTTGGATCCATTTTTTAAAATAATATTTTATCTTCCCCCAGTTACATGTAAAATAATTTTAAACATTTTTCTTCACATTTTGAGTTCCAAATTTTATCTCTCTTTCCCTTCCTTTATCCTCCCTGACATAGCCTGACATAGTAAACAATCTGATATAGATTATACATGTATAATCATGTTAAACATTTCCATATTAGTCATTTTGTACAAGAAGACAAATAAAAAAGAAAGACAGGCATGCATGGAGACAGGCAGGCAGGAAGGAAAGAAGGTATGCAGGAAGTAAGGGAGGCAAGAAAGAAAGAAAAAAGGAAGAAAAATAGTATACGTCAGTCTATACTCAGACAATAGCAGAATAGTTCTTATTTTGGAGGCAGATCATATTTTTAATCATGAGTTCTTTCAGATTGTCTTAAGATCATTATAATATTGAGAAAAGCCAAGTTATTCACAGTTATCTTTATTGTACAATATTGCTGGTACTGTGTATAATGTTCTCTTGGTTCTGCTTATTTCATTTTGTACTTTGATCCTTTTGTAAAATACTAGATTATAATATTAAAGATTTTAAAACTGGATGGGTGTTTAGAATGTATCTAATTTAATCCTTTCATCTTACAGATGAGGAAACAGAGTTGGAAAAGTTAAATGGCTTGTCCAAAGTCACACAGGATTTGAACTTGGATTCTTTGATTTCAAATTCATACTCTTCACATTGTTTGATTGAAAATTCAAATCTTTTGCAAGAGCAGTGCGGGCTCTTGCCACTTAAGGATTTTAAAAACAAGGTATATTCAATTCTTTGAAAAAAGTAAATGCAACTTCATTTAAATGCCAAATACATAAATTTTTATTTGATTCAAATTGAGGAGACAGGGACAGAGACTTGCAAAACAGTCTATGAAGGATCTAAGTGAGTTTATGGATCATCATGGTAATATCTTTATGCTTAAACTTTAGACTCTTAATTCTATGGGAAGGTAAAGAGAGGAGGTCCTCTTTGGATGATTAGTAATACCTATACATAGAGATAGTGCTTAAGGTTTGCAAGATCTTACAACTACAGTCAATCCTCAACATTAATACATTTAACTTTGATTTTAAGCATTTACATGACTTTATTAAACTTTAAAACTCAAGTTGTATGTTGCAATTATGCCCACAAAGAATAGTATATTATTTGAGTTCTAAGGTGATGCTGAAACCTCACCAGTCTCATTCATCTTCCCATAGCAATAATTATGTCTTAGCAACCAAAGTCCTAGTACCCTCTCTCATTTAGTTTTCAGAAGGTGGCCAAAGTAGAGATTTAGAGCAGTAGATTATACCATACAACAGCCTGACACCACTATCTGAGACAATAGAAAATAAGATTCAGGTTAAAAAATGTTTTTTGTTTTAAGAATTTTATTTGTGTACAGTATTTATGGTACAATAATATGAAAAGTGAATGTTGTCTGAAATCAATATTTTGTTTTGTTTCCTTGAGATGTTGGCACCAAAAGTCACAAAATTCTGGAGAATTATTAGTGAGAAAAAATGTTTTACATGATACCAATTATTTATTTTTGTGTACTGCATTTTATGGGTAATTTTGAATTAATGTTTTGTTATAAAGAAGTCTACACAGAAAAGCACAATTCTAGCAATTCTTATGAAAAGTTAATTGTTTTTGATGGTCATGCAAATCCAATCCCTTATTTCCCATAGGTTCAATGTACCAACATTCCTATTTTTGATTTACAGAGTTCTCCAGGAATGTTACCCCCTTATAGGTTGAGGATACCATAATTGGTAAAGCTCAAGACTACCACCTGGTGACTCTGAGTAGAAGATAACTGTTCTAGCCACACAACCCTAATAATACTATAGTAAACACTTGCTCTGTATGTGGTCTCTGTGGCTTTAAAAGCATGTTGAGAACTTATGACAATGAGATGATATCAAGAAAAATTCCAATAGACTTGTGAAAGAAAAGAGCCACCCACATCCAGAGGAAGAACTGTGGAGACTAAATGTGGAACAAAGCATAGTATTTTCACTTTTTTGTTGTTGTTTGTTTTTTCTCATTTTTTTTTCTTTCACCTTTTGATCTGATTTTTCTTGTGCAGCAGGATGAATACAGAAATATGTTAGAAGAATTACAAATGTTTAACCTATATTGGATTGCTTACTGTCTACAGGTAGGGGCTGAGGGGGGAGAAAAATCTGGAATCCAAGGTTTTGTAAAAGTGAATGTTGAAAACTATCTTTGCATGTATTTGGAAAAATAAAAAGCTTTCCAAAAAAAAAAAAAAAAAAAAAAAGAACTTATGAACAGGGAGGCTAGGCATGTTAACACATTACTGGTTTTTGAATCATTAATAGGAATATCCTTACCACTAGATAATTTTGGAATGTAAATTAGTTACTAAACTGTACATAGCCTTTCATCTAGTGATTTCACTATTATGTCTATACTACCAAGAAATTAAAGGGAGAAAGGACCCATATGATCGAACATTTATAACTGCACTTTTTGTCATATCAAAGAACTGGGAAAAAATGGATACCCTTTCATAAGAAAGCCTGATGAACTGTGGTACATGTATATAATGGAATATTACTGCATTATAAGAAATTATGAGGAGGGCAAATTCAGAAAAATGTGGGAAAATTTGTATGATGGAGAACAAATTAAGCAGAACTAAGAGGACAATTTCATGACCATAATTATATAAAGGAAGTAGGGGTTTGAAAAGTGACTGATCTCTTGAGATTTGCAATTGAGAGGGAAAAGCATTCCTTCATAGCCCTGAATATGATTTGGAACTGTAATGATCTTTTAGCCAGTTTCCTAAGAATACAAAAAAATATAAATTCTAGAGGAAGTAATTTATTTAGAAAGTTTGTTAACAGCATAATAATTATAGAATATATAATGGGAAATCAGATGAGGATAGAAGTGCTGAAAGGTCAACCCAAGATAAGACAGGATTGAGAGAGGAGGGACCAGTAGCAAAGCATAGGGACTTCCATCTATCCAGATCCAAAGGGAATAAAGATAGGAATTTAATTAGTAGGGATATATAGAAAAAAAATTGAAATAAGAGATTTTGTACAGCTGAAAAAGTAGGGATAAAACCAAAGAAATGCTGTAGAAACTTATTTTGAGGAAACTTCCTCACAATGAAATGTATCTGAAATATTTCTGCTTAAAGAACCTTATAACATGGAATTATAGAATCTCAGAGTTGGAAGGAACTTCAATGGTCATTTATTCTGTCCTAAATTTGAGTAAGAGTCTTTTAGGCCATTTCCAACAAATGGCCATACTTAGACCTTCAGTAATAGGAACTCAACATATTGAGTTCTTTACAGAACAGGCATGTGGCTAAGTTAGTTATTGATACTATCTCAATAGCTATTATTATTGCTACTCATGAGTTTGAGTGCCACTAAGTATAATATTCTTTCTGCTTTTTTACTTGTACTTTGAATCGCTTCTCGGCCTTTTGGCTAAGATCAAGTGTAGTACTGGTACTTTGCATGCTAGATCTTGCATTTTTAGGTTTAAGTATTCTACATTGTAAATTCTCCTAATTGTTTCCTGAAAAAAGTTCAAGTTCCTCTATCTGTTGTCTGTAAGGGCTCCCATTCAGCCCTGTTTATATTTTTAAAAAATATATTTGAGTTCTTTTATCACTGGAGGTTGTTTAAATATGATCATTCATTGGGGATATCATAGAAAGACCTTTTGTTAGGCATGAGATAGACACAATTGCCACTAAAACTATTTCCAACTCTGAAATTCTGTTACAAAATATTTCAAAAATGAAAATGTTAAAGATATTTCAACATTCTGTTATTCTCCCAAGATAAGTTTCTACAAAATTCTTTCTGTTCTTACTGAAAATAAGATGAATATTAATTCTACTTCATTGGTTAAAAAAAAAAAATCCATTTTGGCAAGACATAATTTTTTTTTCTTTTGGTGTGGAAACTATAATTTTATCTATGTGAGGAATTTTCTCCAGAGATGGACATTAGTAATTATGGATTCAAAGAGTTGTCCACAAATATACAAATTAAGTGATTTTTTTTTCATGATCATAAAATTTATGTTAGGCAAAACATGAATTTCTCTCTTCTTGACTCTAAGGTCTACTTTCATATCTACCATTCCACAATATCTTTCAGAAATATAAAGGAACTGAAAATAGTATTTTAGATAAAAGAAAAGAAAGATTAAGTAGAGTTTTTATCCAGACTCCCTTCAAACTATCAAAAAAATATTGATTTCCACACAAATTATTTTAATGAAATAATGAAAACTAATTAACCTAATGAAAACTAATTAAATCATTTTTTTCTGACCAATTTATATTTTAATTTCTGTGTTCCTCCCCTGTTCTTGAGTTTATTCTAATCCTGTTTATTCTTGGTTTAGTGATTTCTTTCTTTCTTTCTTCTGATAGCTTACTATACGATCTCTTGTAACAGAATTTAAAATTTAACTACCATATATCAAACACTATTTAAACCTGGGTTCTTCATTTTCAGGGTTCTGTGCTTTCTTTTTGTGTTGTGCTATTTTTCCTCCTCAATTTTTAATTGATAATAAATTAATATTTTCTAATAAAAATAAACATGTATGTATTTCTTTCATTTTCTCCCACAAATGAAAAATAAAAAACCCTTGTAATAAAAGTGCATATTCAAATAAAAAATTCCCATGTTGACTATGCCCCCAAATAAAAAATTCTCATGTTGACTATGCCCCCAAACATTTTTCATTCTCTAAATTAAGTCTCTCACTTCTTTGGCAGTTAAGTAGCTATCATGCTTCATCTTCAATCTCTTGGTTTGTCTGTGAACTAGTCAGTTTCAAAAATACTATTATATTAATGCTCTCTTAGTTCTTCTGATTTCATTCTCAATCAGTTCATATAAATAATTTTCCCAATTTGCTTTGAAATTGTGTATTTTGCCATTTCTTATGGTAAAATATCACATTATACTCACAAATCATAGTTTGTTTAATTATTGCCTCAGAAGTGTGTACCTAAGAGTTTTAAGTTTTTGATGTGAACAATTTCTGGTTCTTGGTCTTTGTATGTGTAGGAAGAAGGGGTGAGGCAATTCTTAGAAATCTGCTTTGAGGATTTTCTCAAATACCTTCCCCAAATTCTTCTGTTTGTCTAGGTTTTTAGGGATGTAAAGTAATCCTGGGATTGCAACATCAAGATATTATTGCCAAATCTATTATGTAGTTTTACATTTTCCAATAAATTTGTTCTTCATTCTGTATTATTTTATTGTCCATTGTAGTAAATTGGCTGGTCATTGCTTCTATGAATTAAACATTTTTTTTTCTTTTATTTCTCTTTTCCATGTTGGCTATTTTTTTTATTCTAAAAATTCTTGCTTAATTTTATTAGTCATTAATTGACTATTTCCTTTTTTCAAGCTTTTCTATTATTTGGTCTTGGAATTTTTTTAGCATAGTCAATTCTTGTTAACTTTTTTCAAAGTGTCATAAATTTTATACTTTTGAGTACATCTCCCAGGATATCTGCATGGTTTTTTTTCCATTTTCATTGCTTCTCATACTTCAGCAGTTTCAATTGTTCTTTATAATACAACACTCTTGCTAATTTTTTCTTTATATTTATAAAAGTAATTTATATTTGTTTTCTTGTACAGGTCTATGTGTGTTTTATCATTTACTTTCGCTAATATTTCTATTAAGTTTTTTTTTTTTGTTGTTTGGTTTGGGTTTTTTTGTGGGATTTATGAGAAGTCTGGTTCACTTTCTCAATTAATACTTAGGATCAGCTTCTTTGTCCAATTAATGTCAGTAAGCTTTTAATGCTAGATTATACAAGCACACCAATCTAGATTCCTCTGCATGGATGTTCCACAGATATGATCTGAATATACCCGAAGTTTGTTTTAGGAACTCAAAGGAAAGGGGAAATACCTCAAGAATTTATCTGTTAGTTTTTAGTGTTAATGACTTTATTTTATTAGTAACTAATGTTATAGTACCCATGTTATAATACCTATTAGAGAAAATTAGTTTTCTTTTTCAGTATCAAACCAACTTCTAGAAAAACTAATTTTCATTTCAGACCAAGATTGTCTACATACCTGAAATATCACAAATATTTTATTTAATAGAAATTACTACTATCCCACATCAATGCCATCATTCTCAAGCAAATACATAGGTTATGGCAATATCATGTGATATATTTCCCCCATGGTTTTTAAGTCTGGAAAAAAGTTAAAAAAAAAAAAAAAAAAAAAAAAAGGAATTGGATCAGGAGTTCCCCTTAAGCTCTAAACACATGATCCTATGCTTTTTACAGGAACAGGTCATGTATGAAACCAAAAACTGTCCATTTTAAGATTAAAATATCAACTATAAAAATGATGCAGTTTAAAATACAAGCCATGTAAAAGGCAATAACTAATATTAAGTTTCTTCTTCTATATGAAATATAATCATTTTATAAAGGAAATACAAAAATGAAAATGTATAAATTTAATGTTATATAAAAATTTTTATTTAAAAAAAATCCTTACCTCTTCACAGCACCGTCTGCTTACAATAGCCCTATAGTCAATCCTATCCCAAAGCTGATCCCTTAACTTTAAGAAATTAGGAAATAATTTCCTCCAATTTTTTCCCAAAGCCCATGGAAAAATTTCATACTTTGATTCTTCTTCATCTTCTTCAACTGTATTAGCCAGATACCTATAAAAAATTAACACAATAATATTATGAAACAGAAATACATATCTAATCTTACCACTACCTTCACTTAATGTTATAGTAAAATAAATATATAAAATTTTAAAACTATTATAAAGCACCCATTTGAACTCATTTTATTATATTGCTGTTCAAATTTTGTACTCTATAGTTACTCTCTTATTTGGTACCACATCTATCACAGTGTTAGGACTTAAATGTCCGTCAATGGACTGAAAAAGTCAGTAACATAAATGACAAGTGTTTTCTCATACCAGGACTATAAAGGCGGTGTTACCTTCATTGTGTAGTGGAAAGACTATCAGGCTCAGATAGAATTAGAGTTCCAGCTTTATCACCACTAAGTAAATATATAAATAATCACAATCCCTCTGAGCATTCATTTCTTAGTATGTGGAATGGGAGGACTATATTAAATAATATGTATAAGGTATTTTAAAAACTAAAATATAACAGAAATGAATTACTGCAAATATTATGTCTTTTATAAATATTTCATATTTATATAGCATTTTATCCTTTACAAAACACCTCTCCCCAATCTTGTGAAATAGGTTAATATTCTGTTCATTTTACATATGAGGAAACTTGAGGTTCAAAGACATGAGGTTGACATGCTCACGATCACACAGTAAATGTTAGGGATTTTCTCTTCACTTCAACATCAAAATAATTTATTTCATATTCCTTTTCAAAGCAATTATAAACATATTTATGTATACATGAGCACAAAATTTTTTACAAACATTTGATAAACTACATTATATACATATAAGTTTTCCTTTACTTTAAAATATTAAGGTAAGATAAGATCTTGTCTTCTTAATTGTCATTATAATACAAATATTGACAACTTATAGGTACAAATTAATGTGAATAATGATTTCTATGAAGTGACTAGATATATTTAAATCTGTATGATTTGAAGTAATAATTGTATAAAATATGGCCATTAATTCCAGTCCAATGAAAAAATGTAGTGTAACTTCAAATAACACAAATGCTTAATGGGAATTCACTATTCACACTAATTGGGAACCAACTGAAGAACTGTAAAGGTACAGTGGCACAAAACCGATAAATTATCACAAAATTTCAAAATAACATACAGTTTTATGTATTAATCTATGTCTACTAGTCTTGAGAAGAGTTCTGATAGTCATTTGTGTAACATGCTCTAATAGCAATATTTTTCTAATGAATATTTAATACAACAGTATGAAATAGAAATTATCCTGGGAACTAAATGAAATTTGAATGTTAGGAATTTAGGAGTTTGGGAGAAAGGGCTTAATTCACAAATACAAACTATAGAATTGAATATTCAATCTATAAAATATATATATATATATATATATAACAAAGGTGTTAATTTTTACTCATCCTCATCATCATCAAGAATTATTATTCTTTGAAGAAGTAAGGAGGATTTTACAAATATTAGCTCATTTATCTTTTTTTTTAAAAGGAAGTTATGTTTTAATAAAGGAGACAATATATACATGTATATTCAGAATAAATAAAAAGAGAATAAATTCAAATGCAGTAAATACAAATTATTTTTTAGCTCACAAATTTTAGTAAGATTCTTGTTAAGAAATAAAACAAGTATAGATTCAGTTTCCCCTCTGCATTTGGAAATGTGTATTTATTCCATATTAAGGGATAGAATGCATGTCTATGTCTTTAATGACTGATTCAGATTTACATTTACCTTAAGAATTATCTTTTGTTGCTTACAGACTACAAATAATTCAACCTGTTTTTTCCATTTTCATAGTTACGTATTTAAGCTTTATTGTTAAATTCTTATAAACAGGAAATTATGTATGCTTACAAAAGTCTTTAAAAGAGCAACACTTCATTCAAATATAATAGAAAAAAAACTAGCTTTTAAAACCATCATAAGACTTTTGGGACACTTTATATATATTTTTTATTACAACTACAACACAAGTCTAATCTACAAAGGCTAGAGAACTGAGCTATTATCATTTATCTATCTATTTGTTTATTTATTTTTGCTGAGGCAATTGGGGTTAAGTGACTTGCCCAGGTTCACACAGCTAGGAAATGTTAAGTGTCTGAGGACACATTTGAACTTGGGTCCTCCTGACTTCAGGGTTGGTGTTCTATCTGCCACACCACCTAGCTGCGATCATTTTTAATAAATTAGAAAATTAAGGTAAAATATTTAAACTTAGTGGAAGAGCTCAAAAACAAAAAAGATTTACTTAGAAACCAGTGTTTAGTATTCTAAATCACGCATACTAAAAGGCAGTGAGGAATGAGTTTTTAAGTCAATAAATATTCTAATGACAAACTGGCAATTTCAAATTAAATACTCATCTTGGAAAAAATATTTTAAAACATTTGCAGCCCTACAAGATAAAATTAAATAATTGAATGGAAACACTTAAAAGTATAAAGCACTACAATAATGCAAATATTATTACCACTTATTAAAATTTTTGGCCTATGAATAAAAATAAAGTCTGGGAAAAGGACTAAAGAAATCCCTTTTCCAAAAAAAAAAAAAAAAAAAAAAAAAAAAAAAAATAAAACAAACCAAAAAAAAAACTTAAGACAATGCAATGACTTTAGATATAAAGTTTGCTATAATTTGTTACTTTATTCAGAATAAAGAACTTTATATAGGAAAAATCCTCCCACACAATCAAATGAAAGAAAATATACTTACAGAGCAATAAAGAAATTTATTCTGGTATGCTCGCTTATACTAAACTTAGCCCTCTTGAAGTAAACAAAGGTCATAGCCAGAAGATACTAGAGGAAAAGGGTTAAAATTTTAATATCAATGTTTTATATTTATAAGTAAAATTTACTTAAAATTATTAACATCTTTAAATTTTTTGATGATTTAATACAAAGTTATAAATTTTACATATTTTTAAAGACTTAAAATATTCTTTTACACATTTATTTGCATTTTATCTTTAAATTAATAAGCATTTATTTTCTCTCCCTCCCATCTCGCAGAAAAAATAAAAAAATCCTTAAAACAAATCTGCATAGTCAAGCAAAAAAAAATTATATATAGTTCATGACTAGAAACAACATATGTCTCATTCTAGATTTTAAATTGATCAATTTTTTATTAGGAGGCAATGATAAAGACAGAGTTTGTTATTGCAATGGTAGTTATTACAATGATGAGTTCTTAAGTCTTTCTGAAGCTTGTCATTACAGTATTGGTATCATATAAATTGTTGATTCTGCTCATTTCACTCTGCAGAAATTCATTCAAGTTTTTCCAGATTTTTCTGAATCCATCCTTTGGTTATTTCTTATAGGACAAGAGCATTTTCAATAATACATTCATATTTTTGTTTGTCCTTCATTCTTGAAGAGGACCATGACATCAGGGAGGTGATGCCATGACATGCAAGTAAATTGAATTTAAGTGAGGGAGGGCTGGGCAAGGTTACCTACTTCACTTTCCTCTCCAGAGCTATCTGGGTCCAGTGGCAAGTTCAAGACAACTGGAGATGGCCCTGGATGAAATGGAAGACCTTGACTTTTTTTAAGCTGTCTTCAACAGGGCTCAGTTTGACTAAGGCTACACACATTCAGCGAATATGGCTAAATAGCAATTCAGGCAATGAATCTCTTCTTTCACCTACTCATCTCCCCCATTCCCCCCCCCCAAAAGAAAACTAACTAAATAAATAAATGAACTAAATGGTGAAGATCCTCTGGGTTTCTGGCCAAATAAGAAATGATTGTGTTAGTAATTTGGGTTGTGGTTCAACTGAGTGTTCAACACCAAGACTTTCCATTTTCTTTGTTATTTTTTTTAAAAAAGGAATATTTATATTCTGCAATTGTTCAGCCATTTCTCAAATGTAACCCTTAGTTTTTAATTCTTTCCTGACTACAAAAAGAGATGCTACAAATATTTCTGAACAGATATTTTTTCTTTTTCTTTATGGCATAGGTCTAGTAGGGGAACTACTTCTATATTTAATTTTCTGTCTTCCATAATTAATATAAAAGAGTGAAAAAAGATGTAATGTCTTTGTCATAAATTTGTGATATGAATAGGTTCTTAAGGTTGGAAAACATTATTATAATACAGCATTATTATAATAATCATACATGCTGACAAAAAAGACCTCTTAAAAAGCCTATGTTGCCTATTCACTGAAAAATTGTTGAATTTGGAGCAGCTGGGTAACACAATGGATAGAGCACCAGCCCTTAAGTCAGGAGGACCTGAGTTCAAATCTGGCCTCAGCCACTTAACCCTTTCTACCTGTGTGACTCTGGGCAAGTCACTTAACCCCAACTGCCTCAGAGAAAAAAAAAATTGAATTTAAATGAGATTATTAAAAATTAATATAACATCAAATTTTATATGTACATGAACATGAAGAATATATTTAAGTGTATCATCCTACAAAAGCATCATGTAGTATATTTAGTATATGACATTATAATGGTATCATAGTATAATAGCAAAACATTAATGGTCACCTAGAATAATCATTCCTTGCTAAGCATTTTAAAGACCTGCAAAGAATGATTTAGGCCATACCAAAGTTAGTCATAGGGCACTAAAGATAATAGAAAATTCATATTAAAAAAAATATATCATCCCCTTGATTGAACCAGATAAATAAATGAGATTCACAACTAGAGCACAGTCTGGAAAGAAATTGAAAACAATAAGTAAGTGTAATTAGTGAATTTCATGTTTAGCTTTTTTCTTATACAGAATTTTATTCTGACATATCTTTGTAATGATTTAAATTGAATTCGGGTAGTAAGTTAATGTTTAATGGAGACTAAATCACCCCTGAATAAAAGGGATTGCAGATGACCTCATCTTTCAACTGAAACAGTTCTCCATAGTTTTAATTATCTCTTAAAGTGACAAATCTAATGTCCTTTTCTCAATCAAGGAAGACAAGTCCTTCTTGACCTCTCTGCAGGCTTTGGTTTCTGTGATCCTATTCTCTCTTGATTCTCCTTATCAGTCCAATCACGCCTCAATATCTTTTTTTGGATCTTCACACAGATAATGCCCACAAATTATCGGTGTCCCCCAACATTCTGTCCTACTCTCTCTTCTCTTCTCCCTCTTATTTCATTTGCTAATCTCATCAACTCTTATGGATTCAATTATCATCTCTATGGTGATATCAAGTAAGATTTATCCAGTCCTCACTGATGCATTGTTGGTGGAGTTGTGAAAAAATCCAACCATTCTGGACAGCAACTTGGAACTATGCCCAAAAAGTTATCAAACTGTGCATACCCTTTGATCCAGCAGTGCTACTACTGGGCTTATATCCCAAAGAAATACTAAAGAGGGGAAAGGGACCTGTATGTACCAAAATATTTGTGGCAGCTCTTTTCGTAATGGCTAGAAACTGGAAGATGAATGGATGTCCATCAATTGGAGAATGGTTGGGTAAATTATGGTATATGAAGGTTATGGAATATTATTGTTCTGTAAGAAATGACCAGCAGGATGATTTCAGAAAGGCTTGGAGAGACTTACATAAACTGATGCTGAGTGAAATGAGTAGAACCAAGAGATCATTATACACTTCAACAATGACACTGTATGAAGATGTATTCTGACTGAAGTGGATATCTTCAACATAGAGAAGATCTAATTCAGTTCCAGTTGATCAATGATGGACAGAATCAGCTATACCCAGAGAAAGAACACTGGGAATTGAGTGTAAACTGTTTGCACTATTGTCTTTCTACCCAGGTTACTTTTACCTTCTGACTCCAATTCTTACTGTGTAACAAGAAATTCGGTTTTACACACATATATTGTATCTAGCATATACTGTAACACATGTATGGGATTGTCTGTCATCTAGGGGAGGAGGTAGAGGGAGGGAGGGAAAATTTGGGAAAGGAGTAAAAGGGATAATGTTGTAAAAAAATTACCCATGCATATGTACTGTCAATAAAATTAATTAAAATAAAGGAAAAAAAATTATCCATCTCTCATCATATAGTTGTTCATCTCCAACTGTCAATTAGAAATCTCAAAATGGATCTCCTGATGACTTCTTAAATTCAATATAACCTCCACTTTTCCTAACTTACTTATAACTGTTGAAAATATCATCATTCTCCTATCACCCAGTCTTAAAGGCACTACTATCCTCCTTATCAACCAATCTTAAAATCCAAGTATCAAACTCAATTCCTCCTCTCACAATCCACATTCAATCTTTCACTAAGTCCTATAATTCAACTTATCAAACATTTCTCATATATTCCCTGCTTCTTTGCTCTGACATTACTACCATTCTAATGTATACCCTCAGCATTTCATACCTGGAATACTACAACCTGATTATTGGTCTCCCAGCTACATATTTTTTTTTCATTCCTGTCTATTCTTCATTTATCTGTCAAAGTGGTCTTTTAAAAATGAAAGTCTAACCATAAATTCCAGTGGTTCCCTATCAATTTCAGGACCAAATATAAAATGCTCTGGTCTCTTTCTATCTTTCCATTTATTTTACACTCCCTTTCTCTTTCCACATCATCACTCTTATGATGATGATACTGGCCTCCTTACGATTTCTCAAAGGCACTTATCTCTTAATTTCAGGCATTTTCACTAGTTCCCAATGCTTCAAATGTCTTCCTCATCTCCACCTCTTAGCTTCAAGTTACAGCTAAAATTCCATCTTCTTGTATTCTGATGGAAGTGGATATCTTCAACATAAAGAAGATCCAACTCACTTCCAGCTGATCCATGATGGACAGAAACAACTACACCCAGAGAAGGAACACTGGGAATTGAATGTAAAATATTAGCATTACTGTCTATCTACCCAGGTTACTTATACCTTCGGAATCCAATACTTAACATGCAACAAGAAAATTGGATTTACACACATATATTATATCTAGGTTATACTGTAACACATGTAAAATGTATGGGATTGCCTGTCATCTAGGGAAGGGAGTAGAGGGAGGGAGGGGAAAATCTGGAAAAATGAATACAAGGGATAATGTTATAAAAAAATTACTCATGCATATAAACTGTCAAAAATTTATAATTATAAAATTAATAAAAAGATAAAAGATAAAAAAAATAAAAGTCCATCTTCTACCGGTATAAATGGAAGATAATCTCAGAAGGGAAGGTATTAATGGAGAAGGATGGTAGTAAAGTAAGAGTAGTAGGACAGTTCTTTTGCCAACATAAGTCTAGGTAAAAAGACCTTAGCCCAGGTACTGCTGCTTTTTCTATGACATCAGGCAAGTCACAGTCAAGCACATTAGTTTTCCTATATATAAAGGCTGGAAGTATTTGTCAGTCTATAAGAGGTATTTAAGTCTGTTAACTGTTTTGTTAATTTGTAAACACTGCCATCTGCTGTTCAATATCGTCAATTGTTGGGACTACATATTATTTTAAATAAAATTTTGTCTGAGATTGCCTTTTAAATCCAATAGAGAGGAATGTATTAATTTTGAAATAATTCTGCCATAGTGAAACAAATAATTATTAGCCATCTAATTCAATTCAATAAACATTTAAGCAAATTAAATGCTCCCTTATTTTCAAGCTTATATCCTATCAAAGATAAACAAATATACAATAACAATTCTTTTGGTGGAGGAGGGAAGTATACAAACTGAAGAAATTAGGAAAAGGTATTATGAAATAGGTGTCACATAAATTGAGCTTGAAAGAATCTAGTAATTCAAAAGGAAGAAGTAGGAAAAGCATTCAAACTATATAGAAAATGGGGCATCTAGGTGGTGCCACAGTGGATAGAGCTCCAGCCCTGAAGTCCGGAGGACCTGTGTGACCCAGGGCAAGTTACTAAACTCCAATTGCCTCAGCAAAACAAACAAACAAAACAAAACCCCACAGAATATATATAAAATAAGTTATACAAAGACATGGAGGTGAGAGCTGGAATGTCTTATGCATATAGGTCGGTGGCCATGTGAATAAAAGAAAAGAACAGATGTAATAGAAGTAAAATAGAGTAACTATTCAGATATAGGTGGTGAAGGAGAATGAAAAAAGGATGATTTCAATTTTAGTGATGAAGTTAGAGGTACCCTTGACAAAAATAATTAAGTTAGGGTGAGATTTGGAATTCAGTGGGAAAATAATTTAAGAAATTCTATTTTAGACATGTTGGTCAACCAGATTCTTTTCCCATTTCCATACCTGTCACTTTATAATAAATATATGATGATGATTTTTCCATACCTACCTAAATAAAATTGAATGTTTTCCCCATTAAAAAAAACAAAACAAAACAAAAATAAAAACAAACAAACAAACAAACAAACAAAAACATGTATTCCTGCTGCAATCAGGAATACTCAGAAGGGCTTTTGCTGTTTATGTGGGATTATTTTTCCCCCTACTATACCATACAGCACGCAACAACTTTATTCTATATTGAGAGTTCCAAAGTAGGATCTCTTTAAAATGCCCATTTTTAAAAATTACCACTGTGACTTTTTATCTGAATTTCTTAAAAATTATTAAAATGCAGAGTAGAATATATTAACCTAAATATTACATTGCTTTCCACCATGACAACTGTTATAATGTTTAATGATCTAAAATCTACAAGACCCCTCATTATACTCAATCAGCATCCTATAGTCCTGAAAATAGAACTGGTGAATGTGCCAAAGTGTAGGTCACAGTTCTAGATTTTAATGTTCTTACCCCAAAAAATTCACACAAACTAAAATTATGAAGCAATAAAAACACATTTCTTTTCTTAATTCTGATCAATATCTCACTTTTTAAGATTCTTAAGATGCAGTCCAGATACCAATGTGTCACTTGCTAATCCTTATATGCTTACAAAATTTACCTTATCTGCAATTTTACAGCAGCAATCCATCCATAAGAAATCTTGAATCAAGTCATCATCTGCAATAACAGATTACTACTTTTATTTTTAAAATAAACTCCTCTTGAAGAATTTCTACATAATGAGTCATAAATATTTGTTATGAAGATAAATAAGGATGGTCAAAACAGAGATGTCCTACAATTCCCAGGCACTGCAATGTCTTCTACAGCAAGGATTATCCAAATAACTGTTGCTTTTAGCAGTTACCTTCAACATCTGATTGGCTTGTGTATATAAAATGAGATTGGAAGGAGAAGAGATGATTATAAATTACTATATACTATTGTAGGCAATAGGATTTTAAGAGATTTACTTTGGGGCAGCTCTAGATTTTCCTTCTTTTTCTAAAAGGAATGCAAATCAACTTATCTATATATGTTCAATGAATTGCAATTTATTTATTTTACCTATTAAGATACTCTATATCACTTTTTTTTGTCAAACACTTTTATCAAATTTTGAATGAAAATCTGGAAAAAAAATTGCTGTTTGCTGAACCCAAAGCATAGAAAACATTTTATTTTTTTACTGAACTATTATCTACTTTTTAAAAAGCAATCTAATAACTGACTTTAAACAAGAATTTAAAATATATATTTTCCAAAATTACTAAATCAGAACAAAGCTGAAACAATGTATTTTTCTACACCTATTATTGAACTAAATCCTCATAAGCAAAATGTTGTTATAATTAAAAGCATACTGCTTCACAAAAGCAGCAAAAAAAACAAAAACAAAAAAAAAAAAACAGTGAAAAGCTTGTGTAACCTCAACTAAGCCAGATCACTGTAAGCATATGGAAATAACACAAAGAGATCAAATATATCTGATACAGAACAATCCTGTCAGTGCTCTGAGATGATATATTCTCATCATCAATGACAATGGAACTACTATAACTGAACTTATCACTTCATTACCTGATTGCCTATTTGAAGAAGTTGTGACATTTAAAATGAGATAGTAGTTCCACCTGACCCAATATACACATTACTGTGTATAAAGACAACAATTTCAAAGGCACTCAGAGATCATTTTTCCAAATCTCAAAAATCCAAGACGCAAAAAAAACCTTTCAAAATAAAAATCCAAACATGGCTTTTTAAAAGTTACTAAATTAGAAAATTCCCAAATAATTAAAGTGATCAAGAATGGTATTATAACAACAAATAAGTGAAGGAGAAGATATCAGAAAAGAGCAACACATACTTTTATCATTTCTATAGCTTTCACCATTCTCTATAGTAGCCTACATTTTTAAAATTAAGAATTGAGTAAAAGGTACAAAAAAATTATTCCAATTTTTTTTTAACTTAAAAAAAATTTTGCTTTGGGGAACTAAAGGACAGCCTTGAGGGTTCCCTTTAAAAAATGACCTCCATGTATATATGTTATAACTTTGTCTAAATAATCCCTGAGGATCAGTTATCAGGCCTGGCATAAATTTCTCTAGAAGCCAATTGTAGATGATATTGTGCTTAATAGTCCTCACTATAAGTAATATAGTGCTCACAATAGGTTTTCATTAATAACATCCATGGTCTAAAGAGACTGGATTTAGTCATTTATGAAAGAAAAATCAGGTGGATGAACACATATAGACCAGATCATGCCACGAAGCTCATTGAATATGCAGTGAAGATGGTCAATGAGTGGGATGCAGAATGGAATGTGAAGATGTCAAACTGGTTTTTATTTGGGAATTTAGACAATGCTTGTAATGATTCTAAGGTGCTCCCTGTTGCAAAAGCCTGTCTCTTTAAAAGCAATATTCTACCATAACCATACTTCTGGAAAATGCATGTTAGGTAGGGTATAAAATTGTTTTAGCACATTTCCAGAGACAACTCACTTATGGAAAATGGTATAAAAGGCATTAACAAGAATATGTATGGTCAGAAAAGAGTGTATACTGGATTATATTCAGGATGTGGTTTGAAAACTATAATTACTGTTCAGTTGTGCCTGACTCTTTGTGATCCCATTTGGGTTTTCTTAGCTAAGATAATGCAGTGATTTGCCCTTTTCTTTCTCCAATGCATTTTACAGATGAGGAAACTACGCTAAACAGGGTTAAGTGTCTTGCTGAAGGTCATTCAGCTAGTAGGTGTCTGAAGTAACATTTGAATTCAGGAATATGAGTCTTTCTGACTCCAAGTCCAGCCTTCTATCTGTGCCCACCTAACTGTCCCGAAAGAGGAAAGTCTCAATTACATTGGGCTGTAGTACTTAGAAAGATATGGATAAGATGAAGTGATATGGATGACATTTACTTTGTACCAGTGAAAGAAGTACTCACATCAATGGATCCACTAGATTATTTTGTTTTAAAAGTTAAGATTGCTTTTAAAATTCAATTTTGCATCTGACAGCAATTATTAATAGTCATGATAGTCTTCTTTTGAAAAAACTGTAATACATTTTTGCCTAATCAGTTTCTTTCCCATTTCCTAAATGACCTAAAGGATAGAGGAGTCTTCTACCCCTCCTTACAGGATCAGGTGTGGATGCTGGGAGAAACTACAAACCAACAGCTTTTCTGCAGGCTACTTTTATTCATAACCTAATAAAGCTTATCAATAGTGAGATAAGGAAAGAACCATAGGCTTCTAGAGCATCAATCAGAGATTAGAATATGTCTTTACTGTCTTCTTTTTTTCTATACTTTCTCCCCCAATTCTCCATAACTTTTTCCTAAGTTTCCCTCTCTTCTTTCTCTCAATATGTCACAATGCTATTACAAAAAAGGAATGTTGTTCTCAGACCTTTTACAGTCCTTGTGCTATCTCTAGAATCTTTTTGATTTCGTTAATGTCCTAGATGTCTTCTACAACTCTCCAGCCCCAGTTCTTATTCTAATTCATATTGTTATTGCCAACAACCATCCTAGATCAACATCAAGTACCACACACTTTTTTGGTAGATCAAAGAAGGATCTTATTCTCTGATAATTAGTGAAATGTATCAGTGTAACAAACATCATATGCTCTGGGCAAACAATTATGTCAATCTCACACTTAATCTCACTGATGAAGGATAATATTAAATAATTTAACGGGTTGATCAATTTTTGTGTTTTACTCCAAAGATTGCATTAGTACTATTAATCCCATTTCTTACTTAAAACTTCATATCAGACAAAAATAAACCCAAACTGTAAACATATTTTCCAGAATTGGTATCAGTTACTCTGATATGAGCCATTAAATCAGCAAGTCATGTAAGAAAATCTGGTTAGTATAGAAGAAACTATAGATTTATTAAGAGTGAGAAGTCTGATAGGAAATAAGATAGTCATATGACAATGGAAAACGAGTAATAGCTGTTTCTGTAACTAATTTTTGCATTCTTACACAACTATTAAAATACTTTAACCTACCAAATAATTTAAAGAAAGCAGTCATTTCTTGACGTTGTATAACTAAACACGGTCCTTTAGAACGTTTAGACTTGTTACTATTATGTGCATTTTTTTCAGATGTTTGCCAACTCTCTTTAAAAATAGGACGCTTAAGATTGATAGCTTTTTTTGGCTGATGAGATCTACTTGATCCTGATTTTACATGAACAGTGACAGTTGGCGGTGTCTCACAACAGATCTGATTGTGTCTCATTCTGGTTATTGAAAAGAGTCCTACAAGTAACAAAACAAGAAAAATTTATCATATTGAATTTCATTTCCACATAAAATCGGTAGCATTTGCATAATCTTAATATTGTCAGTATTATATTAGAAAACAGTAAAAAAAAAAAAAAACACCTATCTTTGTATTCACAAGCACTAGGGTAAATTTTAAAATTCACTCAATTATCCAAAAAGCACTTATTCAGTTTTTAATAAAAAAATTCAGATCATCCTTAATAATCATGAACTTCAGCAATGAAATGAACGTTGAGTGACTGATCAAATGAAAAAAATCCTTAATTTTTTGAAGTTATTATAAATGGATAAATGACTAGGCCATGAAAGCATAAAAATCATATAGAATAAGCACAAATGAAATCTTATCACAAAATTATCTAACATTTAACGATATGCAGTCAGTTGTACTATATGATAACCAGGCACAAATGGTAAGCAGTTTACATAAAAGTCTACAATTAGCATTATTTATATAATTAGTCCAAGCATTTTTGAAGTAATCAAGGGAAAAGTACTACATCCAATGGGTATCTACTATGACTTTAAGCATTGCAAAAGTCATAGTAGATACCCATTGGATCTAGCACTTCTGAATAAACCACATAGATTTACTCTATAGGAAATATCTACAATTTCATTCTTCCCATGCATAACGATTTAATATTTCATTGAAATTATCCAGGAGATATATTATTGCTTACAGAATTAACAATTCTATGACATTTGGCCGCCTCTAAATTCATGCAAATTTGTGAATTTACAGGAATAGCCTATCCTGAAACAGTTTAAACAGGAAACTCAAGTGCACAATAATGTACAAGGTTATAGCTGTGCACAAACACTGGAAGATGGCTGAGGTACAAAGGACCCATTCCCAAACAAAACTACTGCAATGGCAGGGTGAATCCATAACGCAATAGCTAGGAGATGTTTCATGCTCTAGTCTGAACTCACCTGTTCTAGCAGCCAGCTACCTGAAGTGTGTGGCCCGCGGGCACTGCCCTCTACTGGAAGCAAAAAGTACAGCCATGAGTGAAATTCCAGCCGCGCAAAATCAAGAGGGGGGGCCTCCCTAGAGTTCTTAGCTAGCTAGGAGCGTGTGCACACCGACCTACACACCCCCGAACACCCCATCACAACACGCCCACACACCTCTCGCACCCTTCAGTGCGCACTCGTCACATCCAGCCCACCTCTCGAAGCCCACTTATCACCTATCCAGCCTCTTCCCGTTCAACGCACTTCTCACATCCCCACTCCCTGCCCCTGGAAGCATACTCATCACACTACATACCTCCCCCCGAACTCATCCCACTTTTCCTCCTCTTCCCCAGTGCATTTACCCCACATTCAAATTGTCTTTGCTCCCCCCTCGATGCACCCTCACCCCGCCTACATGTTCCTTCCCCCCTCGATGCACCCTCACCCCGCCCCCACGCCCCTTTCCTCACGGGCTCCCACATCAAAAGGGCCGCTTCGCACACTTTAGATGCGGCCTGACTCGAGAGCCCAGCCACATGCGCTGATACCCAATAGGGCCCCTCTGGCTTACTCCGTTCCCCTTCGCTCCCACCGCCCCACCGGCTACTCTTGGAGCGAGGAAGGGAGAGAGACCAGGCAGCCTCGGTCTGGGGAACAGTTCAGGAAAAAGCCCCGCGGGAAGGCGCTCTCGGTGGACGTCCCTCGTCGTTCGCTCGCTCTCCGGAGTCTCCGGGGCAAAGGTGATCTCCTGAGGCAACCAAACCTGGAGATGGGGGAGGTACCTGAGTGACAGAATGCCTGGGCTCTAGGTTTGTAGAACAAATGGCGAGCAGGGGCAAGTCCTGTAGCTTCCGGCCTCAGGGAAAGCCGAGAGCAGTTACTTCGCTCGACGGCAAACAGCTGCACACCACGGGACACTCCGAACCTCCCGCCAACTCAGAGAGGGGGAGCGTGAAGGAGCGCGAGTCCAGGCTTCAGGCGGCCAATCAGAGGCTGCAGAGGAGCCCTGGGCGGGGCGCCACGCGACCCATCCCCGTGTCACGTGCCCTTTTACCTAGTGCTCCAGAGCTCTCGGGTCGCCTTATGACAGCTGGGGAGTCAATGGTCAGCAAATGTTAGGTCTAGTGAAGCTGCCGGCGATAATTAACGCCCTTCTTTGTGGCCGTTTTGTCCATCCGGGCAAGTCTGTCGGGGCCTGTTTTTTCATCAGTGCTAGGCCCTTCCCGTGCTCAGGCGTCCACAGGGCACCAGTGGTCCCGGTCTGGCACAGGGGAGAGGCGGGGAAGGCTTCGCTCTGCTCGATGTGCATGGCTTGTCATACACTCGTTCTAATAAATAAGCGAATTAAATATTGGACAGAAATTTTTTTTTCCTTTTAAGGCAACTTTTTTTTTGGCAGGGATGGGGATGGGGAGGTTATCCTAGAACCTAATAAAGTATAAGCAAAACCCGTTGGCTATATTCTTCCAGAGAAATTTTTTTAGATTCAACTCGGGGCCAGGATTATGTAGTAGCGAGAGCAGGAGCCTAAAAATCAAGATCCAAGGGAGTCTGTGGTTGGCTGTGACTCAGCTAAGTTATCTGAAGAAAATAAAAAGAGCAAAGTTGAATCTTATCCTAGTTGGACTAGATTAGATTTAGAGCTGGAAGAGATTGTGAAAGATCTAATCCAATCTCTTTTGGCAGATCAGCAGAAGTCACAACTTCCCTCTGGCAGACTCCCCTAATGGCCTCTCAAAGTCAGGGAGAGGGCTATATTTTGTTTCTTCCACCTGCTGTTCAACAGGTTCTTTTTAATGGCACTAAAAGGTTCATGACTAGGGAGTGTTTTTGGTCAAGTTGACAAACACCTCAACACATAAGGAGAGCTCTAAAGACAGAAAATAAACAGGGTAATCTTTCTCTGAAGGAACAAGGGAGTTTCAGACAGGACCGCTTGCATGAACACACAAAGGTGTAGGATTGAAAGATAGCTTTTTCAGTCCATCTTTGTACTGAACCATTGCCAATAAGTGAGCCTACAGACATCAATGAAAGGAAACCTTATGTAGAGGTCTCACAGTTACACAAGGGAACAGATCAATTTGCTGGGAGCCTTGAGCAGCTAAGGGGAATAGTAAGAATTAAGGCTCAAAAGATAGTTTTGAACTAGACTGCATATGGCTTTGAAAAGTCAGTTTGTTATCCTATAGGCAATCTGGAGGTCAGTGAAGGTGCTCAGAAGAGAATAGATCAACAGACCTCATCCCTCTCATTCATGGAACTTTTTGATCCTCACTGGCATAGGCCTTAATCCTGATCATGTGTGTTCTTAGGCAATTTCATAAGCAACTTCTTTAGGAGTTTTAGTGCATAATGTAAGTTTGGTAATCTTGTGTACTCACTAGGGTCAGAGTATCTATGAGTTTACTGACATAGAAAACTCCTGTATCCAGCAGCTCCCTTTTAGCAATACAGCACCTTCTCTGTATCTTATAACCGTGTAAGAGTCACCTTGAGTACTACTGAGAAGTGCAATGATTTGCCAAGGGTCACACATAGACAGTATGTGTCAAAAGCTGCAGGTGAGCTCTCTATGCTACACTCAATACTCAATAAGTCAACAACATGACAGCTGTTAAAAAAAAAAAAAAAAACACCCCTTCATTAGCTTAGAATTAACATAATTATAGCAGCCAAAACAAGGAATGCCTTTTTTTAAACTGTGTTTTGGTGGAACTATAGCTCAAGTACAGTGTTCAATTATAGGAACAACATTTTTTAGGATATGAAAAACCCATTTACTGAAAAGTCCTACACCTATGACTTTATTGTGGCATAGAGATGACCCCAAGTTCCCAAAAAATATTCCAGAGAAATACTAACTCTAACAGGATCTATCAGAATGGAAAGGCTTTGAACATATTCCTATGATATACTTTGCAGCTTAAATATGGAGCTCATCATGAGCACATTGATCTAACTTTAACAATAAATCCTTTAGTTACACACAAACAATATAAAAATAAATGAAACAAAAAAATACAAAATGGCCCTGATTACTATGAGAACCCCTTCCACAATGATGATTTGGTATGGTATTAAAGAGGGCATTAGTGCTAAGAATAAGATTTTAGACTGTTTATAAAAATTAGATGTTGATATTTCCAAATGTGAAATTTTGTTGAGTAACCAAATAAAGCATATAGTTCTGAAAGAACTGAGCAATATCCTTATTTATATTCCTACTATAAATGAAATCATAAAAGTCAAAGCAGCTCTGAATTGCAGTGATATACTTTTTGGGGGGGAAGGAAGGAATGGGCCTTCCTATCTCCTAGGTTTCAAGTGTATATATATTGATTACTCACAGAATGACATGATTGGCATAGAAATTCTGAATCTGGCCCCCTAATTCTTGAAGACCAACCATATTGGCACTTGATCAGCTTTAGTCCTACTGCAGTTGAGTACACCCAAATTTATGTGGTCCAACACACCTCAGCTTTCTCAGAAACGGACTACAGGACCAGGCCCGGCTTAATCCACTTTAAAAACATTTACCTATCCAATTAGTCTTTTTTGTTTCATGCACTTTAAATAAATATTTGCATGCTTAAGTCACTGGCACTTTCAACAAATAATGTCCCTGTATGGACAACTTCCAGATTGTTATCTCTAGTCCTGATCTCTCTGTGAGATATTTCTTGTCAATATCTCTAAATTTAAAAGAGTGTAGAAATGGGTGCAAAAAGCCAATTTCAGAATCAGGAAAACTTGAATTCAAGCCCCACTTTTGATTCCTACTGGCTGTATGATGTAGAGCTAATCCAATTTCCCAGGGCATCAGGCAATTTTACACAAAATCAAAGGCCCAACTCCCTCTCCTCCACCCATAAAAATCCCCAATTTCTCTCAAAATCAGTGTAAATTTTAATCATGGATCTGATGCTTACTGACCATGTGATCTGGTAAGCCTTAAATAATACAGGCCAGTATCCTTAAATATATAATGATGACTATCTCTGAGTAGTCCTGAAGAATTGCTCCAAACTATAGTTTTTCATAATTGCAAGCTACCACTTCTCTTTAAGCCACTTCCCCCCAATTTATTCAATTCTTTCAATGGTACCATCATTCTCTTAGTCACTTAGGTTTAAAATACTTTCTCATACTAATTATACTCTCATTCTAAAATAATTTCTCATGTCTAAGGTATTACAACCTCTGAATCAATTTTTCTTGTGTCATCTTCACCTTAAGTATGTGTACTTATGCCAGTCTTCCTCAAATACTACTTTATTTATTAATGCTACTTCTCCACTTGAATACCTACTTTGTAACAGAAAGGGTATCAAATAATTTTGCCTTCAACACTTTGAAGCTGTGTGATTTTAGGCCAAGTACCCTTTGACCCTTAGTTTCCTCACCTGTAAAAGATGCAAGTACCTGAACAAAGCTGTTGGGAGCCTCAAATAAGGACTGAAAAATCTTTGGAGGGAAGCAGGGGAAAGTTTTGAGAAATCTTGAAACGACATACCTGTCAGCCATTTTTTAAAAAATACATGCAATTTTTACAACAACCCATTAGTAATATTTTCCCACTGTTCAAAAGAGTTTTATTAAATGGCACAAATCCCTTTAAAAGGATCCTTTGGCAGTCTAGTGAAAGTTACGGATACCTTCACAGACTATTTTCAAAATGAATAAAAATACATAGGATTATTGCAAAAATGAATTATATTTAGTAATCAAAATACAAAAATAAAATCCACAGATTATAAACTTTGTCCTTGTTTTTAGAATAATGTCCAAATTCCCCAGTCTGGAAATTCAGCATGTTTATGGCACCAAAGTATTTCCTTCTCTCCCCCTAATCACACTTCATATTTTCCACTTCCCTGGCATTTAAACTTTCACCATCTTCCCAATCTTTGGAATACCTTTCTTCACTTCTTCCCCTATCTAAATTCTACTCATCTTCCAGGTTATCAGTGCTCATAGTAGAGAGTCACTCTAGAAAATTAAACAAGAAAGCCCCCCAATGATAGTGCTATGGAATACTATTTAACTAAAATGGTTTTTCTTTGTAAACATTCTATCTATAGTTTTATTGCATTCCACATTAAGTTCATTGCTGTTCTGAAATCTCCAAAATGTTAGAACTTATCTGGCACTTATGTACTGTCCTGTATTGTTATTTAACATGAACAGGAAAAGCCCGTTTTCTCCCAAACCCTTTCTTAATATATACTCTATAGAAGCCATGTAGACAAGCTATATTTGTCATCCCAGTCAAGGCCAGTTCAGATTCTCATTAGTTTACACGTAGAATTTGTAACAACCTACTTTTTGGGTAATTTGTAACAATATGCTTTTCAGGTTTCCGGGCATGTGTTTCTCCTAAAAAGGTGAATGTAATTGTTATATTCATACTTTGATTCTGCCCAAACATCTCTGGTTGTTCTCCCTTTATCTATACAATGTAACCCAAACTTTAGTTCCACATTATACTCTCAAGTTTCAATTTCTTAGCAAAATTCCATCACATTCTAGCAAGGCTACTCTTGACTTTATATCTAATCATGAAGTGCCTCCCAATTTTCCTTACATAATTCCTGTTATCACCAATTCTAACCCACCCTGCCTTCTTCATAAAGCTTTCTCCTTACCAAATTCTCCCCTGACCCCATAGCATTTACCCATACTATACATGCTAGAACTTAGTGCCACATCAGCACCTTAATGATCATATAACCTCTCTATTATGAGACATGAGTTAACTGAGGCCCATAGAGTTAAATAACTTGTTCCTAGAATTAGAATTAGCCAATGACAGAGCCAGGCTTTGAGCCTGAGTTCCCTGACTTCACTATAATTTGTAATACATTACATGGCACTTCTTGGGAAAAGGAATTTTGAATGACTTTGAATGCAAGGATGTTAAATTGTTCCTACAGTCAACAAGAAACCATTAAGTTTTTTTTAACAAAAAAATCAAAATCTGGTTGCCATGTAGAGTTCCTAACCTGGGATTATTACTCCCAAAGATTATGAGAAACTGATGAAGTAGGTATGGGGAATATATGACAAACAGCTATGACATCCAGTTGAAATGTTCCCCAAGAAGTAGTGCTAGTGAAAAAACACTATGTACCAAATAAAGCTTTACAAAAAGTTTAATTCTTTTCACTTCCTAAGTATATGTGGCATAGTAAAGTTAAGAATTTCCTTTTATATTGAATAGGATGTAGGGAAATTTTACTGAAAGCTAAGAATGCAGGAACAAAGTTTGAGAATCATTTGGATTAAAAGGAAGATACTGGAGAAGTTAAAGCAATTCAATCATGAGGTTATGAGAACTAAGACTAAAGTGGTGGCAACAATAAGATGGATAGTGGAGATATTCTGAAGAAAATTTATTGGATTTGATGATATTACACGCATGCATGCATGCACGCAAAGGTAAAATTTAAAATGATACAATGATCTTATCACAGCCTATGATCCAGTTTCTGCATTGAAGGTAGTTGAGAGTGGGGGTAGATTAGATAATCTGTAACATCCTTTCAATTTTAAATCCTATGATCCCATGAATCAAGGAATGTTAGAATTGAAAGGTTGTTTGTGATGAAAAATTCCAAATATATCTTTGTTGCTGTTGAGGTGACTACTGAGACATGACTAGCAAAAGAAGATAAGAATATATTATTTAATACCAAATGTTTTCCATGAAGTTAAGACAAGTACCTTGTTACCCACAGCAGCATTGTTTTGGACTTAGTCAACACAGGGAAAACATCATAAAAAACAAAGTAGTAAAATCACATCTTTTAACAAAAAAAAAAAAAAAAAAAATTTGTATTAAAAAACCCAAATCATGTACATACTCCTAAAAATGTCACTGCTGTGGGGTTTTTCTTTTTTTTTTGGGGGGGGGAAAGGGGTAGTAATGTTATTTATGTTAACTTCTGGTTTTGAAGATTATTATTATTCTGAAATCTTATCTTTTAAGTTGTAATGCCTAGGATGGGGGAATAGTCTGAATTAGTGACACCAGAATTGTAGGATTTTAGTTAAAAAAAGAAATTAAGTTTTATTACTTTCAAATACATAGCAATATGTTAACATTGTAGTCAAGTAGATAACATTTGTAATGAACATATTTGTATGCAAATGATGTTGCTAAAGTGGTTAAAAGGGGTTAAAAAGTATAAGTAGGCTAGCATGCTCCCTGAATAATTTAGCTCATTCTTCCTCCTAGTTTAGTTTTAAAATCTCTTCTATTTTAGTTTATACTATAAAAATTTACATAATTAGCAATTTATTTTCATAAATTATATAAAGGTAAACTTTAGTCCTATCTGAATTATTACAAATTCCCAATTAAATGAATTTGAATTAATGAGGTTTGAATGTATTATGTATAGTTAACAGAAGATACGTTATTCCATCTTCCATACCATCTAAAACATTTTTCAAGCCTTCCTCATATATACTGACACCAAAAATAAGCTGAATCTAAAATCCTTGAAGACTCTAGTATTAAATTTCAGCTCTAATTACTTGTTGAATAAATTGACATTTAAAATCAAGTTAAACAGTGCTGCTGTTAAATTTAACCCAAGAATGAAGCAATGATAGTAGCATTTACATATTTTATGTATGTTTATGTTATCTGTACAGACAGCTACATAGATATCTATATCTACAACATGTAGATATAGATAATCCATAAACATTTTTCTAAAGAGGCACTGAGCCAGTACATATCAAATCTATTAATGACAAATCTTTTAGAGGAAAGTGTGTTGTTGCGGGTGTTGTTGTTGTTTTAAAATTTCATTACAAAGAAAAAAGACAAATAACCAGTCAGGTTTCAAATCAATTAGACAACTTTTACTAAATGGGGGAGAGAAAAAAAAAAAAACTACATTTGAAATATGCTTTTAAAACAAAATGGAATTAGAAAAGAGACATCTATTTAAAAGAACCTTTTCACTGTCATAAATCAAATATCTCTTGCATTATATAACGTGCCAATTCAAATGTAAATTACTAGAATCCTCAATTTAACATTTTTAAAGACAATATTAAAGAGTTTTACATCTATTAAAGCACATTCAGAATGGCATTATAAATCTGGTATCTTTCTCCAAACTTACAAATTTGACAATGTTCAATAAAAACCTTTATAATTACATTCAATAAAGAACCACAAATCTGTGTCTTGCAATTTTCACCTTACTAAGAACTTTAAGTGACTTTTTTTTAACACCTTGCCATTTGTTAATGTTAACCCTTAAAAAGGGGAGGGGGAAAAGAACAGTAAAAGAAATACAGCAATAAACTCTTGATCATGTACAGAAATTATTGCTACTATAGTACACTACAAAGCATAAGTCTATACAGTAATATTGTATGAACTTTGATCATGAAAATCCAGAAGATAAAATCTTTAGTGAGATAAGCCTTACAATCTTATACAACATCCACATGGCAATACTAGACAGTTAAACACCCAATATCCATATAGTTGACAATGTCCCACCAATCAGCATCCATTTAAATATATCCCTTCTTAAGGAAAAATTTTAAAAAAGGAAAGAATCAGCTTTCTGAGGCTTATCAAAAAAGGATCCTCACATTCTGGGGATCTACAAAAAATGCTCTGATGCAGGTGAGGGTGTTACCTGAAAGCTAAGCATGCCAAAAGGTGTTTCGTGCTAATTAAATCTAAAGCCAAGGTACCACATAATCACATTACTAACTAATTGGGTAATACTATTTGAGCCTTATCTTAAAGTTAAATGAAATGCTACTGCACAATATAGCATTAATAAGTTAAAATATTATAGTGCGCAAGTCCAAATCAGTGGCAATTTAAGTAAAAAGCAAAATGTTTACTGTCAGCTGGTCAGATTGCTCAGTCAAGTTGCTTAAGTTACTAGAACGGACTTAGTTTGCATGTTTTTATTCACTATCGCTGTATATTATCCTTTTAAAAAAGTATAATGGGCTGCATATTTACTAAGTTAAACAGGTAAGCAGCTCAATAAGCAAGGAAAAATAAGTCAGTGGCTGTTTTCAAAAGCCCCTCCCCACATTTCACTTCCAAAAAATCTAGGGAAAATGAAAACCATCTGCCATTATTCTAGCTTAAAAAAAAAATTCAAAACAAATCCCTCCCTCCCCCAAACAAACCCAAAGTAATTAAACAATCAAGCAACACTAAAAACCACATTACACAAGTGGATCATCATGCTTTCATCTGGTTTAACTATCACATCTAGTTTTAACTGGGATGCTTTTCAACTTTAAAAACCATGATAAGTGCATATGGAACCTTAATGGGTATTTTGGAATCTGGATTTAACTTTGCTGGATATTAGAACAGAGTATATTTATTACAATACAGTGTTGCACATCGTTCTACTAGAAAAAAAAAAAAAAAAAAAAAAAAAGATCCTTTACCCGTCTCTTTAAGTTAAATGTATGTGACATCATAAAGAGTGTCAAATGGCTGGATGGTTTTACAGTGCACACTTATATATTATGGAGTTTTGTCCTTGACAGATCTAATAATGGGTTCTCTACACAGCTCCTTTCTTCACCTTTTCTTCGGGGGATTAGCTGTTCGAGGTGGAGTGACAGGACGTCCAGAATTCAGTCCACCATACTGGTACTTGGCTTTCTTTTCAGATGGTTTTAGGATCTGTAGTAAAGAAATTATCAAGCAAGTGTCATATTTTTCGAAGTAAGACAGATAACTGACAAATTAAGATAAAATATTATAATGACAGAAATGTTAAATATATGTGTGTGTATATATATATATTTAACTATAAAGAAATACCTTCAAAAAGAGATCAGAAAGGCTCCTTAAAACATGATTGTTAATTTTTTATCTGTAGATTCATGAGTTTATCTTCCTAATTAAAATCATTCTGTCCATAATTTTGCATGTTTTTATTCAGTATCACTATATATTAATATTACTATTAAATAAAATTACATCAAATACTTAATTCTTGAACTAATTAAATTTAAATTGTTCTAATAAATCAAGAAGTGATTCAGTATTATGGTACAATTACTAGAAGGCTAAAGATCTAAATATTCTTTTTGGTTTTTTTTCCTGGCCATTAATTTAAATAATATTGGGTAATTTAATGTAATCTCTCCAAAACCACATTTCTTGGACTGTAAAAAGGAATTAAGACTAAAGCTATGATCTTATGATTTTATCCTAAAACTTAAGATGGATTAGATTTGATGGTCCATTCAGAAGGACCCGAATTCAAATCCGGTCTCAGACACTTAACCCTTCCTAACTGTGTGACCCTGGGCAAGTCACTTAAACCCAGCCTCAGGGAAAAAAAAAAAAAAAAAAAGATTTGACGGTCCTATGAGAAGAAAATTAGTCAAACTATAAAAGGTTTTACAATTCAGTTATTGTTATTTTTATTTTTCCACTAATTCTTTCAAGTTACTATAGCACTAGCATATGAGCCTACATGTAAGGTAGTCTTTCTCTTTTTTTTTTTTTTTTTTTTTTTAATTTTTTTCCATTGGTTTGCATAGATTTTTATTTATTTATTTTTTTAAAGCAAGGCAATGGGACTTAAGTGACTTGCCCACCAGGATCACATGACTAATTAGGATTAAATATCTGAGGCCACATCTGAACTCAAGTTCTACTGATTCCAAGGCTGGTGCTCTATCCATTTGAACCATCTAGCTGCCCAAGTAAACTTTTCTAATAAAGCATTTTACACAGTACACTTGCATAAGTTTTCCAGCCTATAACCACATTGTTTTAGGTATGTATTCTACATGTGAATCAATATCACAAGAAATAAATATGTGTACCTTTATTTAAGATAAGGAGATTTGAGTACGTATATTAATTGCTGAACTAAAAATTTCAGAAGACATGGTCTAATACTAATTAGATTGCATAATTGATAATTAAATTGCTATAATTTATACAAGAATACCTCACTATTAAACTGAAGTAATGGAGGAAGAAAAGCAGCCTAAATTAGTAAAATTTAAACTACATAACTTTTTAAAAGTTTTTTTTATTACTTTCACATATATTTCTTTTACCAGTGTTAAATGGATTAAGTTCTACTTTAATGAGCAAATAAAAATACTTTTTAATTGACATTTAAAACTTTCTACATAGATTTATTATGAATAATGTTTGCTGAAAGCTATTTTAGGTTTCCTGTGGTTTACAAAGTTATTTAACTTCTGAGCAAAAAGAACTCTTGTTCCTTACGTTTTCTTAGAGCATTTATTTTGTTTGGATTTTTCACTTACTTCTGTAGTGAAATCATATTCATTTTAATTAATGCTGTGTCCCTTCCTCCCTCATCAATAAGATCAATAAGGGCAGGAAAAGCAATGGTCTTCTTAATCCTCAGAGTGTCTTGCAGATAGCAGCCATTTAATATTTTTACTTAACTCAAGAGCATTATTTCAAAAATATTCATTAGAATTATTAGTCTTCCATATATAGCAACTATAAAGCAGGCAATATCTTATTACTGTTATTGGTAATTTAGAAGTTAATTTGGGTTATCAGAGCAGCTAGGATATTTTACTACACTTCCACCAGGGGAAAAAAAAAGCCAAAAACTGCCAACAAAGGTATTCAGGGGACTACTTAAGTAATAATACCATACCTGAAATGAACACATCAAAGTTTCATCCACACTCATCATTCCACCAGCATTATCAAATTCACCACAGTAATTTGGGGCTGAAAATAAGGTTACCAGCTGTCGCTTGGCAAAAAATTCATATCCATCTTCAACCACCTATCAAAATAAAATATGCTAACTTAATAATTAATTCCTGATTGTCAATAGTAATATATTGGAACAATACAACCCCCAAATAGTGGGAAATTTTTTTAAAAATTAAGAATGCACTTTTGGGGATAAAGGGAGAATATTCTCAGATCACACCACTTTCTAAACTCATTTTTGCTCACTTCAATATCGTCAGATATTTTAAGAGTATCATTCCCTAGTATACATACTAAATACTGTCAACCCTATGACATCGCTAAAATCTATCCCTTTCTTCCTACTTTCCCTGTTTCTTGTGAGGACATAATCTTTTCAGGCACTCAGGTTCTGAACCTCATTGACTCAGTAATTAACTCATCCTTACCCTCCATATATCTAATCAGTTAAGTCTTACCTGTACTCCCTCTATCACATTTTAGAATCCCTACCTTTCTACAGGAATCAATCTCAAGTGCCACCCTTACACAAGGCTTTTTCTGTTCTGTTCCTTCCCCTCCCCCTGGATCCAAAGTTACTTCTTATGTTTCATTTTTGTCCTTTTATGGATTACTAGAAAAGTGATTTTCCCCAATGACTTACATTATAATTTCTATAAATCTTTTATTTTTGCTTATGATTGATCCTCAAGGATGTGATTTCAAATTCTCAGTACCAAAATTTGTTAATTTAATGATACACACATATATACTTTGCACTTAGGAAAGATCATTTTAAAATCACCTTGGCAATTGAGTCGAGTATAAACTTGGGGCAGGGAAACCAGTTAAAAGGCTATTTTGCATTAGTCTAAACATGAGGTGATAGGACCTGAACTAGGAGGTAACTGTTACTGCACAGAAAAAGGATGTACAGACAATTGTCATAAATAACACCCCCACACCTTAGGAAGCTTGGTGGGGTACTGCTCCTTCCATGGCTCTAAGTCCCCAGAAGCCAAAGCACCTCTAGTATCTGGAGTTCCATATAGTGTTTGGGCCTCCCATCAGCCACAGCAACTTCGTGACCGAAGCAGAGAATCCCTGATTTAGGATTGCATTTGTGTCACATTGCCACACAGATGACATCAGATTTGTGTAATGCAACCTTACCAAAATTGAGAACTGATCCAATCATATTTGAGAGAAATATGGAATTATGCCTAATGAATTATTAGATTATCTAGATTCTTTGTCCCAGCAATAGAATCACTTGGTCAAATTTCAAAAATGATTAGAGCAAAAGGACAAGAACCTATATATTCTACAATGTTTATAGCAGCTCTCTTTGTGATGGCAAACAAAGATGTTCATCATTTGGGTAGAGGCTTAGCAAGTTGTGATACATGACTGTGATGAAATACTACTTTGCTATAAGAAGTGATGATCTCAATAATTTTAGAAAAGCATGGCAAGATGTGCACAAAATAATGAAGAGTGAAATAGACAAGAGTACATTGTACATAGTTAACAGCAACATAAGAATGCCTTTGAGCAAAAAAGTTATTTTATCTTTTATAAATACTCAAGTTAACCACAAAGGGAATATGAAGATACTACCTGCATCCAGAGAAATGACAAAAGTGTATATATAGAAAAAAATTTAAATACACATATACCTATTTGTCTTAACTGTAGCCATTTCTAGGATGGGGTGGATGAGAATGAAGGAAAAAAAAAAAAAAGAAATTTAGATGATAATCTTGTATATTTGAAAGGAATAGAAAGTTGTACATAGTAGATCTGCAGTTTCATATATAATCACCTTTTTTTCTTATTATACTGTTATAGAAATACTTGTTTTATTCCATAAGTTAAAAATAAAAAGTCAAATGCCACAAAAAGGTCAAGAATGATCAGAATTCAGAAAAGGTCATTTGATTTGTCAATTAAGATATTAAGTAACTCTGGAAAGACAGTTTCACATGAACGATGAAATTAGATGCCAGATTTCAAAGGATGTAAAAGAGGTGAGAGGAGAGTAAGCAGAGGAAACAAATGTAGATGGTATCAAGGCGTTAAGTCCAGACATGGAGATGGCAGAATCAAAACTTAGCAGTCAGAAAATCTATTAAGGGAGCCAGAAGACAACTGCTATATGATAGAAATAACTCAATACATGAAGCTAGTGAACGGTATGATTTGAATAGATCAAAAATAGAGGCAGCAAGTAATAACACAAATAAAATTAGCAGCAAAATAGGAGGGGAGAAGGATCACACTAGGCAAAAAATCACCCAAAAGGCAGAACAGTGATGACTAATATGCATATATTTAATTGAGATACATATATTATCGAGTTATTACTCATTCTTGGCAATGACAGTAATTAGATATTAAATATATTCATTGTTTAGATGTCAACATTTAAAGAAATTGTTCTGACAAAATAAGACACACCATGCTTTAAAAACAAAACATTTCTCTCAAAATAAATGTTACTGTTTAACTAGATGTATAAAATGCTCAATCATATCTATATCTATATATATCAATATATCATTAGTTACTACAAATATCTAAAAACCAAGCCAGAAAAAAATATCCAAAATGTTTCTAATTTCATAATTTGATCCTAGGTTGATAAATTTTGGAAGAAATAAACTGGTTTCTGATACTTGTAAGAAAACATTCTTCTTGAAAACTAAAGGCAAATTGGTAAAATTTACATTGTCATCCTAACAGCTAATGCTAGGATGACAATTATCACTCTAGAATGCTCAACAAGCATTATTAAGCAGTTACTTAAACTCTTCAGATACTGTACTAGATGCTGTAGATATAAGTTCAAAAGCAAAATTAGTACTAATTAAAAAAAAAAAAGTTTATGTTCAATCAGGGTAGACATATGCATCAAACATATAAAAAATGAACAGGAGGGCAGGGGAAATAGGAAAGTACTAGCAGATAGGCATTCTAAAAAGGGGACAGTCATGGAAAGGCTTTTAATCCTAAAAATAGTTTTTCAGACATATGTGTAATAAGCCATGTGAGTTGAGGTTTTACTCTAGAGTATTCTCACTTAATTATTAGAAAAACATTTACTTGAATTGATAGCTCAGTTGAAGTTTGATCTCTTAAAAAATAAAATAAATGACCAAGACAAAGTACAGCTAAATATTTTCTCTAAGTTCTTAAAAAATTTCAAAATAAATTAAACAGACAAATTAGACATCTGTTTCTGATTTTTGCCAATCCTAATGATCTGAAATTAGACCGACAGACTGGGATTGTAAAACTATTAGAATGCCAATTCTTTGAAGGCAGCTTTCTTATCTTCCTACACAAAGTTTGGCACCAAAGTAAGTACTTAATAATTCTGTGGCAGATGTTAATTATGGAAAGCAGAGGTTAGGTCTGCACAACGTTAAATATAACAAAATGTTACTTAAAAAAACCCATAAGACTCCATTGTTCTTTGCTTGTAGAGGTAACATGCAAAACATGGTAATATTACATCTCTTTACAAATTTCTGAAAGAAAAACTTCTATTCCAGTAGAATATAAATTCCACAAGAGCAGGCAATGTTTTCTTTTTCTATTCTTATTTCTAGCACTTATTTTAATCCTCTGTATACAGGGGCTTAATAAAATATTTGTTAAAATAAATATTTTCAATGAAAAAAAAATCTTATCAACTCCACTAAATAGAGCAAAACATTTAAAAAAAATTATTAAAATAAGTTTTAAGATTTCATACCTGATGAGCTCGACAAATCAAATCCAAGTCATGACGATTCAGAAATTTACTGACCACATCAGCTCCAAATGTGAAAGAAACACCTCGATCATTTTCTCCCCAGCCTTGTACGTCCTTATCTGGGTCAGACCACAGCAAATCACACAGTAAACCTTAAAAAAGATAGCATTGGAAAAGTTACAATACAACATAGAAGTATTCTATTTTAAAGTCTTTCTTAACTGATGCTGAGTGAAACAAGCACAACTAGGAGATCATTATACACTTCAACAATGATACTGTATGAGGATGTAGTCTGATGGAAGTAGATAATCTTCAACATAGAGAAGAGCTAATCCAATTCCAATTGATCAATGATGGACAGAATCAGCTACATCCAGAAAAGGAACACTGGGAAATGAGTATAAACTGTGAGCATTTTTTGGTTTTTCTTCCCAGATTATTTTTACCTTCCGAATACAATTCTTCCTTTGCAACAACAACAAAAAAATTCGGTTCTGCACATATATATATTGTACCAAACATATACTATAAAATATTTAATATGTATGGGAATGTCTGCCATCTAGGGGAGGGAGTGGAGGGAAGGAGGGGAAAAATTCCAAACAGAAGGGAGTACAAGGGATAATGTTGTAAAAAAAAATTACCTATGTATATGTACTGTCAAAAAAAAAAAATGTCATAATTATAAAATTAATTAAAAAAAATAAAATAAAATGGCACTAAGGGTGCAGTTGATCCTCAACTAGATATTAACTAGATACAATATAATTCCATCAAATTGACGAAATAAATTCATCTACTTTAAAAGAAAAAAAAGGAAACTTATGCTAAAAAAAAATAAAAAAAGAAAGTTTAAAAAAAAAAGTCTCTTAGTTCACCTTTTGTTCTCTCAACCTTTAAGCCAATTATCTTCAATAATTCTTCACTTTTTTTTTTTTTTTTTTTAGGTTAGGTTCACAGGGCAAGATAGTGAATAAAAATAGCAATCTACTGTTTGACAAACCCAAAGATCCCAACTATTGGGATAAGAATTCATTATTTGACAAAAACTGGTGGGAAAACTGGAAATTAGTATGGCAGAAACTAAGCATGGACCCACATTTAACACCACATACTAAGATAAGATCAAAATGGGTCCAAGATTTAGCCATAAAGAACGAGATCATAAATAAATTAGAAGAACATAGGATAGTTTACCTCTCAGACTTGTGGAGGAGGAAGGAATTTGTGTCTAAAGGAGAACTAGAGATCATTATTGATCACAAAATAGAAAACTTTGATTACATCAAATTAAAAAGGTTTTGCAGTAACAAATTGGGAAAACATTTTTACAGTTAAAGGTTCTGATAAAGCCCTCATCTCCAAAATATACAGAGAATTAACTTTGATTTATAAGAAATCAAGCCATTCTCCAATTGATAAACGGTCAAAGGATATGAACAGACAATTTTCAGATGATGAAATTAAAACTATTTCCACTCATATAAAAGTGTGTTCCAAATCACTATTGATCAGAGAAATGCAAATTAAGACAACTCTCAGATATCATTACACACCTGTCAGATTGGCTAAGATGACAGGAACAAATAATGATGAATATTGGAGGGGATGTGGGAAAACTGGGACACTGATGCATTGTTGGTGGAGTTGTGAAAGAATCCAACCATTCTGGAGAGCAATCTGAAATTATGTCCAAAAAGTTATCAAAATGTGCATACCCTTTGATCCAGCAGTGCTGCTATTGGGCTTATAGCCCAAGGAAATACTAAAAAAGGGAAAGGGACCTGTATGTGCCAAAATGTTTGTGGCAGCCCTTTTTGTGGTGGCTAGAAACTAGAAAATGAATGGATGTCCATCAATTGGAGAATGGTTGGGTAAATTATGGTATATGAATGTTATGGAATATTATTGTTCTGCAAGAAATGACCAACAGGAGGAATACAGAGAGGCTTGGAGAGACTTACATCAACTGACACTGAGTGAAACGAGCAGAACTAGGAGATCATTATACACTTCAACAATGATACTGTATGAGGATGCATTCTGATGGAAGTGGATATCTTCGACATAGAGAAGAGCTAATCCAATTCCAATTGATCAATGATGGACAGAATCAGCTACACCCAGAAAAAGAACACTGGGAAATGAGTGTAAACTGTGAGCATTTTTTTTGTTTTTCTTCCCAGATTATTTTTACCTTCCTAATACAATTCTTCCTTTGTAACAACAACAACAACAACAACAACAACAACAACAACAACAACAACAACAACAACAACAACAACAAAATTAGGTTCTGCACATATATATTGTACCTAGGATATACTATAAGATATTTAATATGTATGGGAATGCCTGCCATCTAGGGGTGGGGGTGGAGGGAAGGAGGGGAAAAATTCCTAACAGAAGGGAGTACAAGGGATAATGTTGTTAAAAAAAAAAAAAAAATTACCTATGCATATGTACTGTCAAAAAAAATGTTATAATTATAAAATTAAGAAAAAAAATTCTTCACTTTTTATATGAAGCTATATTCCTGTCAAACCAGAACACTGTTTCTGTTCTACTCCTAAATTTCTCCCACCTATGTACCTTTACTCAATCAATATCTATGCTTTCTATGTTGTCATCAATATGCCCCTAACTCCACTGAATGCAATAAAGCACATGTATAACTTAAAACACGTTCTTGTAATATATAATTATTCTCCCTAATTTCACTGGATTGTAAAGTCCTTCAGGGCAGGATATTAGGTCAACTTTTTTTTTTTTTTTATTATGCCTAGCACTAATAGTTATTATTTTTAACTTTATAAAGCTGAGAACTCAAGTATCCTTAACTTGTAAAGTGGAGTACTCAATTCTCTGGAACTCATCTACTCCTCTCTAAGTCATTAAAATCACCATCAAGATTCCAGAAGCAAAGACGATGACAATAATGTAGAAAGAAGTTAGATTCTTTCTAAGTGCTAAATCGGTACTTAACAATTCTCTAGTTCACACCTTTGGTTGTGGCCTTTAAGGGGACTTTACCCCTTTGAATTTCTGAGGAGTTTACATATGAAAAGGAGTTTACACAACTTTAAAAGGAGCAAGTTCATTGGTTGAAGTAATTTTCCCATAAGCCCTTGAGTTCTCACATGCCCAATTCTCTGGGAGGATAAAAGAAGACAACATTGAGCAAGGAGTGAATCTATTCTAGAAGAGAGTTGGGACGGCTCTCTGGAGGAAGAAGAGTCTACTCTAGGACAGAGTTGAGAAAGCAAATCTCCTCCCAGAGAGCGATCAGCATTTTCTGGAGACAACAGAACATTACAGAAAGCAATGCAACATAGAGCAAAAATGCTGAACTCAGAATGGTTAAGATCTCAAGGTGCCACTGAAGTGATGGTTTAATTCTGAACAAGTTCTTAATGGAGATAACATTTTTTAAAACTATGAATCAAAATGTTGGTTTAATTGCTAATAATAATTTCTTAGCAAGACTTCAGTATAGAAGGATACATTTACAATTATCCATGAACTTAGGGAGAATTACCTAACTTTATTATGGATGTATCTTCCAAGAGTACATACTAGAAATCCATCCAGTACAACATTTTGTCCATGTTCTTCTGTAAATTTTCCCCAGGGATGAGAATCTATCTAATGTACTAGAGGCTTATTTCTTTTCTATTTGCCATCTCTTGACACTGAATGGATAGCAGAAGGACCAGTGTTCTTGTTTCAAATCACATATTCTCTGATTACATTTTCATACTGTTTTTCTTACAAGTGTTTGTTGGTAACTTATTGTAGCCTATTTAAGTTCTTCAATATGCCTTTTCAATGCCTTCTGAAGTGTTTTTAGCTCCTGATGTTAAAAAAGATAAGATTTTTTGAGGGAGAAAGGACATCATTAAAAAGTGTACTATTTCTCAAAAGCTGTCCAACTTATTTCCTTCATCCTATTCTATCTGATCAAAGACCATGCCTCATGTTCATTTGTATCATCCTTAATAGACTAACTATAAATGAAGTCTATGAATTCCCACAATACAGTTTGAAAAATAGGGATGTTTTATTCACATTATCCTTTGTTATATTATATATATATATATTTATTATTTATCTCATTTAAGATGCTCTGCAGTAGCTTATAACTTGATATAATTATCACTATGTCATCCACAAAGAGATGATATAGAGAACTGGCCAGCTCTAAGGAATTTCCCCCTCTTTTTATGTAACAGCTATTTTCTTTCTTTTCTTTTCTTTTTTTTTTTTTTTTGGCTGAGGCAATTGGGGTTAAGTGACTTGCCCAGAGACACACAGCTAGGAAGTGTGAAGTGTCTGAGGCCAGATTTGAACTCAGGTCCTCCTGACTTCAGGACCGGTACTCTATCCACTATGCCATCTAGCTGCCCCCTGTAACAGTTATTTTCAACAAAAAGACAAATATTTTAAATTTCATTTGATATTAATAAGATAGCTGAACAAAATTAACAATTTCGTTACATCAATCAAGGAATTATTAAGAATACAACATTTGCAGAAGACACCTCTTTTAAGAATTGTTAATGCTACATTTTTCTTTAAGAGAGAAAATTTTTTTTAGAAGTCACACAAGGGTGGAATTTTATATTCTTTATGCCTTGTAGGAAGTTGTGAAAGCACTTGATGTATTATAGAATGTGTGCAAAAACCTGCCTCTGTTTAATTATCTTATTTTCATCAAGGATTTTCACTAAGATTTTGTAGAGACCAAAAAAAAAAAAAAAAAAGTAGTTGATAGTTTTCTTGGTCTTCCTTTCCTTTTTCTTTTTTTAAGTAATAATGGTATGCTCCTTTATCTTAAATATCTTATGAATGGATTCTTTCAATGTCCTCAAAATTGTTTTATCTTCAACATAAATGCTTCTGTGTATCGCTATATTACTTCAGCTGCTTTTCCTGTTCTTTTCCCCTTACCATAATGACACTTCTGCTTTGTGATATAAATCATTCAGGGTCTATGGGGACTCCATTATCACTGTTGGAAGAATAATTTGTCATGATACTAAGAATCCCTTCCATTTTTCATCTATTGTCCAAGTTTGATCAATAAATATTCTCAGGATGATATGATTTAATTGGGCCTCAACATTCCCTAAGATTCTTTTAAACACTTGAGATTCCATAATTATCTTCCTAAAAATGTCTAAACTGAAATTAAAAGAACACAAGCAAGTTAGAGGGCACTCAAGTAGGAAAATGTTAAAACTAATATTAAGTTTGAAACGTTTATTTTAAAAATCTGTACATAATGGGTGATTCATTGTTTCATATATAGTTTTCATGTTCTCATTTTTGAATTTAGAAATGTTTATTTTTTTTATACCTATTAAGTTCATAATCATAAAAAAAAATTTTTTTAAGTGCCAAGACAATTCTGTAGACTAGTCTAACATATACTTTTGGTATAGATCTGTTGCTGGACACCATATCTCTTGTATAAGGATTAGTCTGCTTAACTTTGGAAAAACTTGATTGTCCATAGGATAAATTTTTCTTTTGTAGAGAGCAACTCTTGAAGATATTCTATAAAGATGTAGATGAGTTATATCTGTGCTGATGGAAGAATTATCCATACTGATGAAGTCATTAAAGCATGTCAGCTTTTTGGCTATTATAACTCCTACAACTAAAATGAATTCTACTTCTTAACAATGAAGAGTAATATTTTCTACATATAATGTTTATCAAAACTTTGAAATAATAAAAGGAGGTAAGATGTCAAAAATTAAAGAATAGATTGATATGGTTCTCATTCAACCTTTGTCGTTAATAATTTCTTATTTGAATGTTAAGATCTGAATACAAATGAAAAGTAATGCTTCCTGTTCATTGTAGCTGGTGGTATGATATATAAGTACCTACTTAAAAGTTAAAAAATAATTATAAAGGGGGGAAGCAGCTAAATGGCACAATGGATAGAGTACCAGGCCTGAAGCAGAGAATGTGAGCAAGTCACTAAATCCCAATTGCCTCTAAAAACAAACAAACAAAAAAACCATTTATAATCAAGCATACTGGGGGTCTAATGAGAGGCTGTGTGGTATAGTAAAGAGCTGACCTTGGAGCAAGAATATCTTTTTTAGATTATGCAAAGGTCAATGTTGTCAAATTACCCATGCATATGTTTTGAAAATAAGATTTAAAAAAAAAAAAAAAAAAAAAAAAAAAAAAGATCTTTTTAAATCCTGCATCTGACACATCCTAGCTGTGTGATCATGGGCAAGTTGTTTCCCACTAGGCCTGAGTTTAAGATTTGAACTGGTGAAAAAACTTTTCATATCAAGCATTTTCTGCAATAATGAAATAAAAATATTTATATGTGTGTTTGTAACTAGAGGAAACCTTCATAATGTTCCAATAAAAAAGATAATAAATCTATTTGATAGTTGGACTGCTTCTACATCTTAAGCTAAAACAGAAATTGCAACTATTCTCAAGTAGCATTTTTTTCTGTCTCTTCATAAAACCTTTATACAAAGACCATGAAAATTTAGTCAGAATTCAATCTTCTGCTGCTCTTTAAACTTCCTTCAACACTCCTATCAAATCCTACCTTCTGAAGGAGGCCTTTCCTGGTTGTGGTCCACTCCTTCCCTTCCCCACTGCTAAGACTTTTCTTTTCAGAATGTGTTAAACCTTATTATTTATGTTCTGTCGCCTTTAATAGGTATGCTCCCTGATAGTTGGGGCTGAATCTTGTCATTCTTCATATCTCTAGCATTTAGTACACTGTCTTTCACATAGTAAGTGCTTCTATTACCTTCTATTCTTACTGATATCCTACCAAATTCTTTACTGTAAATGCTTTTTAAAGTCTGAATCATATATATATATATACACACACCAAATTAAGAGGTGATATCTACTTTACTAAGATTTTAAATCATCAAAAAGAAATTCTTTAATTACCAACCTCTTCCTCTACTCAATTCCCACCCCATCTCCCTTCCGACTATTCTCATTATCCCTTTGGTCAAAAATTATTTTAAAATTCCTACTCTCTAATATGGAGTCAAGTCTAAATCCCTGCCATTCCTTCCCACTTCCTCCAGGAATATCCCCTTTTTATATTCCGTTGCAGCTAACTGTCTACTGCTATTTCCCACTCAACAACCAACATAAGTATTCTTAATCCTAATTAAAAACAACAACAACAACAACAACAACAAAAACTTCCTGTGAGCCCTTAAAAACATCCTTGAAACCTTCTCATTTTCTTCATCCCTTTCATTGCCAAACTTCTAAGGGAAAAAGTTGTCTTTGGCTGAGCTCCTGGTAGACAGTTTTGGCTGTGAAAGCCTTTCCAAGAACTACTCACAGAATGTGTAAACCCCTCCCCCCAAAAAAGTATAGAACCTAACTGGTCACACAGGAAAGATCCAGTAAAAAAACAAAAACAAAAACCCCAAGTCCTAAAGCCTGTAACATGGAAAATGAAAAAGAACAAATTGTTTCTGAATTTCCTAATAGAGATCCAGTGAAAGGAAATTGTTATACAATGCCTCCTGTGAAAACAAAGACTTCAAGACTAAGTTATGGTGCCTCAAGTTTCCATGAAGGTTCCGTGAGTCAGCTTTTGAGGCTGAAGAAAAGTAACTTCAATGCTTAATAAACATAAGTCTCCAAACTTTAAATGAATATATGAAAAAAAGATATGAAAACTAAAAATCAAATCCAGATTTGGGGACAGCTTGATGCTCAGAAGAATATACTATCTAAAAGACCAGGTGAAATTTAAGGATGTCAAGTTGTCACAAATTACTCTCAGAGGCACTCCCATTGATATAAGCAAACTCCTTCAGTGAGCACCTCTCAAGGCCAGACAGGAAAATGAAACTAAAGACTACTACATAAACCAATCTGCCCAACTCAGGAAACAATTCCAGATGGAATATGAAATCAGATAGAACAGTAATTGACATTAGATGGTAAAAACAAAGGACTTCTTATAGATAACTGAGAAAAATTAGAATGATAATGGCATATCTGAAATGCTTTCAAAAAGCTTTGACTTCCATGATTACTCAAACCAAAATGATAGGCTTAGCTGTGTTCATACTTGTTAGCTCTGCTATATTTTTATTAACTACCATAAAAGATAATTTTTGGATCACCTTCATTTAAGAGCAGTGAATCTTTTTTGCACCTATTTTTCATTTTTTTTTTAAATTAGGAAAACTTTTAGAAAAATTCTCTAATTTTATACCAAGTATATATACTGGTTTTGACTCTGACTACATAGCATTCTGAAGCTAGAAATATACATTTTACAAAATTTCCCTTGAAGAAGCCAGTATTAATTTGTAATTGCACACAAAACTCTCCATTATAATTCCTTAATATTTTAAGAATGTACTTTCTTTATTCTTGTACTAAACATTGTTTCTTAGTGTATATTAAGTGAAACACAAGACTATAGTAGTTGGTAGTTCTCTTCCAATGCCAGAAATTTGCAGTCTAAGGAGCCAAATCTTAAAAGGATTATTCGACTATAATTTGTTTATTTACTAGGAAGGTTTTAAAATATAAAATGATTCAATGCTAAATATCAGGCAAATAAAGTTTAAAATAAAAAGCAATTGGCAATGTTTCAAAGTTCATATTTATGCAACATCTAAATAGAAATTATGATCTTTTATGCTCAGAATATGATTTATGAATTCCTAATAAGGACAATTATTTCAGGTCATGCCTCTTTTTTTTTTTTTTTTTTTACTCCCCCTGCTTTGCGATTTGATTTGAAAGGGCATGTCCATATATTCCCTAAACTCCCCACTCACCATCCTGGCAACTTTCTAAACCAAAGCATTCCTTTCTGGCTACCACTCTTTTATTTTTTATAGTGGACTACCTCTGTTAGTGCACTCCTTGAGGTCAAGAATTAATCATTCTTGCATTTTTTTTTTATCCTCACATTTTGCACAAAGCATAGCATAGCAAATGCTTATTAGTCATTCATTCATTCACCTGGATAACTGTTAGTTTCTTTCTGGAAATATTTATTGATCTTATTTAAAATTAAGTTATGCTCTTTTAGTGACAAGATAACTGAGAAACAGTACTTTTATTTTTCATAATTTGACCATTTCCTGTCCATTTGAGAAATGAGGTCTTTACTAGAGAAATATGGTTCAAAATTCTTTTCAATTACTATTGCTAACTGTTCCCCCTGTTTATTATTTTCTCTCCTTTCACCTTGGCCCTTCTCAAAAGCTTCCAAACCCTCTCACCCAATATGCTTTCTCTTCTATTACCTCCCCTTTTCTCTCCCTCCTTCCTCCACTTCTTATATCCCTTTCCTCCCCTACTTTCCTGCAGGATAAGATAGATTTCTTTTACTCATATTGAGCAGCACAATCATTTTTTAAGGGGTTATCATTTGAATTTTATCTTTTTCACTGTGCTATGATAAATTCACTTTTTTTCCTCATTGTATTTAGCCCTTATGTTTATATTTATAAATATCTAGCATAGTTCCAGGCTCAGCATAAGTGTTTAATAAAGTTTTGATGATAAATTTAGGGTTGGGGAAAAAAAAAAAGACTTCAGACCCCCACCAAATTCAGTTTCCTTTCTTTAAATGAGGAAATGGAGACTGAGAGGTTGACCTATTTGCTCAATGAATTTTATTCCTTTCTTACACCAATGTTAAGTTCAGTTTGACAAACTCCAAGAATGGTCTACTCTGTTACAGAAAACCTTTTTTCCATGGTACTATCTGCTTAATTTAATAATTTGTTGACACCTGCTACTCCATTTCCTTTTTGCTAGTAGGCCAAGTAGCCCAGAAAAGAAGCTGCGCAAATTGGAAGAATGCTACAAAGTCAGTGTTTCGTTATTTCATGAAAGAGCTGAATAAGAGTAGTTAATGTGAAAAACTTTCTGTGTCCCCAATATGGCTTTAAACTAATTCCTTAAGTGTGCATGTGTGTTTGAGTGTGTACACACTCTCACATAAGCCCAAATCATTGTTAAAAGTCAATGCAGAAGTTTTAGATGAGTGAACCTCTGCTTCCCTTTATTACTGACAAAATGTGAAGTAAACTAATTGTTCAGGATAAAGTATGTCAAAATCATTTGCAAAAATCAACCATCACATTTTACCATCTAGGTAAATTTTGCTTACTTTGATTTAGACTTTTTAGTTCCTCAAGTTATTATGTTAACTAATTTAGCTAATTCTTGGGAAAGGCCTTATCAAGTTAGCAGACTAGAAGCAAAAAGATTATGAAGCAACTACTGGAAAAATTTAAAGGATGATTAATAGTAGATTACATGTATTATCTCTCTCAAAAACTGCTCTAAAAAAGAATTGAAGAGGGGTGTTTGTGTAATGATCAACACCTAGAAGAATAAAGAGTATCAGGAACATTTGCAAAATAAAAGATGGCGAGAATCACCAGATAACATCAAATTTTAAATTTACTTTTTTTGAGGGATGTGATAATTACAATATAAAGAGATATAATGTACAGACCAAGTAGTTTCCATTTAGTCTAAGAGATATAAAATAGCCGCAACATGGAATTCTTAACATAATTAAATTAGCATCAAATTTCTAAATCTCTCAACTAAATGGCATTTTATCCAAGATGAATGTTTTATCCCAAGTCTTCAGTATAACATACCTGTATCAGGGACATCTGTTGGTCTCATAATTCTCCGAATCTGCTCCATTGATTGAAGATCTGGTGAAAGTCCTAAATAGAAAGAGAAAATACATGTGATAGAAACATTTAGTATTTATTCAAATAATAATACCTCAAAAATCAATTGTATTTGAATAAAATGTATTTTAAAGCAATTTCAAAACTGAGAATAAATAAGAAATTGAATTATCATTAAAACCTCAGCACTTATCTTGCTTTCAAAAGATGTTTTTTTTTAATTAAAAAAATCCCTAATAACTACCAAATATCAAGGAAACATATATTCAATTTGAAGGTGGAAAAAAAACAAAGAATATCTAACTGCTAGGAACTTCTTATAATCTATATAAATACAATCAACCTATGTTAATTCTGTCTATTGACGGCTACCTAAGCATACATTAACAAGTATCTAAACAAGTTAGATGTCAACAAAAAAAAAAGCACAATCTTGTCAACAATAAAAGCACAATCTTGATAAGAAGTAACAAACATTTAGAAAAGCAGAAAATACACTTTATGTAATAATATGCTATATGCTAAACAGTTCTTATTTAGTGCCTACAACAATTTTTTCAATGGAGCTTCACAGGAAAACTGGAGGGAAAAAAAAAAAAAAAAAACTAGCAGTGAAACAAGAGTTCTATGTGCTATGCCTAGTTACTCACCCCAGAGTCATCTCTAATAACAGGGACTAGAACCTATATCATTTCTTAAAAATCTATACAAAAGAAAATTCCATAACTTGATTTAGTAATACATTCTCTTCAACGTCAAAAAACAAACCTAAAAAAAAAAAAAAAAAAAAAAAAAAAAATCGTCTTCCAGTCATATTCATAGCATGCTCCTGAGCATCAGACTTCATTTATCACTCTGGCCTTCTGAGTACTACCATTTCAAAACTACTACCTCCTCCTTCTTATAACTCTTGTTCTGAAAACAGTAATACAAACAACCATTTATGGGACTATGTCAAATAGTCTAAGTACACTCACTATCCATGCAACTTCATTCACCAGAACTTGGAGAAAGTTTACACTAAGAATAGACATTTTGGTAGAATAACTCCACTAAGTTACATTTTAGTCAAGCCTGCAGTTTAGTGGAAAGGACATTGAACTTGGAGCCTGAGATCCTGAGTTCAAATCCCAGTTTTGCTACTTTTTACCTGTTTGCCTTTGGACAAATCATATTTAGCAGCTAGATGTTAAAACAAAGCACTGGACTTGAAGTCAAGAAGACCTTGGAGTTCAAATGTTGCTTTAGACACTTGCTACCTGAGTGACAGGGGGAGTCATTTAACCATTTTCAGTCTCATTTTCCATATCTGTGAAATGAAGATGATAGCAGCATACACTTCTCAGGATTGTTGTGAAAATTAAATGACTAAATATATGTAAAGTGCTTAAAGAGCAATATAAATGCTATTACAGTCATCCCTTCCACATCATAGGAATTAGGAGTGTGGTCTCAGTTTGACTAATATGAAAGGAAAAGATAAGTTTTGAAGGGGAGTATGAAAATGGGGACACTAATGCACACATATGCTGATATTATGCAATATTATACATATGTCTTATCCATTTTTGAGTTTCTAAACTTTTTCTGTGTTGTCTGTTGACCTTTGAGAATCATCTGTGGCTTCTGAAAAACTCTCAAAAAAATTTCCATTTAGTTTCTTTTGCTGACCCCTGGTATATTAAACTGTGATAGGGAAAAAAAAATCACAGTGTGAAAGGAATAACCATATTAAGTCACAAATGTTCCAGTCTGCATTTGCTTATCTGGATCTGGATCTTGAAAATCTCTATGGTCACTTCCTAGATCAAATGCCAGGGTTGGTGATATCCAAATTAATAATAAGTAACACTTATAAAGCACTTTACATCTTACCTCATTTGATCCTCAAAGGTTTGTGCTATTATCATCCACATTTTACAGATGAGGAAAGTAGGGCTGACAAAAGCTAAATGACTTGCCAGAGTCACAAAGCTATTAATTATCTGAAGCATATTTGAACTCAGTTAGGTGGCACAGTGGACATAGCACTGGAGTTAGAAATACCTGAGTTCAATGTGGCCTCAGATGCATTTAGCTGAATGTCCCAATCAAGTCACTCAACCCTGTTTGTCTGTTTTCTTATCTGTAAAATGAGCTGGAGAAGGAAATGGTAAACCATACCAGTATTTTTGCCAAGAAAATCCCAAATGGGGTCCCAAGAAGCTGGACAAGACTGAAAAAATGGAACAAAAACAAACCTCCTGAGTATACCAAGTATAGGGTCACATCCATTTCTGCTCCTCAACAAGCCACTTAACAAGAACTAAGACAATTAGAACATGATTGCTTTTCTTTATCAGACCACATTCTCACCTTTCTTTCAAATGACTTTTCCTGCTCAAAAAAATTACAAACCGAGAGCGGGAAGGGAAGCTAGGACTATTGGAGATGGAAAGGAGATAGGAGATAGTTCAAGCGATGAAGAAAAGTCATGAAATGTTTTTTCAGGTAAACAGTAGTGACTAAGGAAAAGAAAGCTACTCTTAGCTAAACTGTAAGTTCATCAGGGGCTGCTGTTCAACAGTTACTTAATTTTTAGAACATGACATCAGTCAAAGAAAAGCAATAGAAACAGAAAATCAGGGAAAATTTAAGTCTTTATTACTTGGGCTATCTGGTTATTGGGATTTCACCAAGTTCTCTGGGATTACATTTAATCATCCCTGGACTTGAGATGCAAAATGAGACATACACCTTTTTTAACAAAACCAACGTAGGAATTTTGCTTTGCTTCACTATGCATTTTTGTTAAAAGGGACTTTACTTTTTCCCAATTTGGAGTGGATAGAATAAGAGGATTCAGGGCAGGAGAATACACCTCCTCACTTCAAAAAAAGAGCAATTAAAACATATTTTAAATTACTAGAAAAAAGGCTAGAATGTTAAACCGAAGAGTACTGAGAAGTTACATGTTTTTAATATATATATACACACATATATATTTGAAGCAAGCTATTCCTAATTAATGCTCAGTTCCATATGTAAATAAATATTTCTTCTGTTTATATATATATATATGGAAATGTGCCTTTTTATTTGGTGTTTAAGTTCAGAATAAAAATTAATTTAAAAGGGGGCAGCTAGTTGGTGCAGTGGATAGAGCACCAGCTCTGAAGTTGGGAGGACCTGAGTTCAAATCTGAACTTACACGCTTACCACTTCCTAGCTGTGTGACCCTGGATAAGTCACTTAACCCCAATCATCTCAGGGGAAAAAAAAAAATCATTTCTTAATTTCACTAGTTCTATTACACTTAGACCTATTAAGAGAAACCAGCTGAACACAGCCAGATATATAAATGTTGCATGCATATATATATATATGTAAATGTGCATACATTATTATAATCCAACATTTAATAATGATTTTAAAACATTCACAATCACTATAGCAGGAGCAGTCTAGTATAGCAATAGAAAGACTAAAGCAAGTAGTCAGAAAATGTGGATACAAGTTCTTATTAACTACACGACCTTGAGAGTAAGTCATTTCTCTATTCTTTACTAGTCTCATCACAGTGTTGGTGATGCCCAATTGAAATAATGAATGTAAAAGTACTACATAAATTATAATGTGGAACAGTTAATTTCTTCTCTAATACTAATCTGTGTTCTGCCAAAAGAATGACAATATTTACTTGAATTGCTGCTCAATTTCAAAATGCTTTTGTAATTTCTCTATTTTATATTGTTATTTCTCTAGTTAAAAAAAAAAAAAAAAAAAAAAAAACCCAGACTATGTTAATTGACTTAGAACATAAAGGTAAGCCCCCTTATAAACTGACCCTATTTTACTGACACAAATTTATTTCCTGTGTGGTACCAAAATACACTCTTCACTGGAAACCAGCAAGCTATCTCTTTGTTCCCAAAATATACAACAAAGTCTGAAAATGAAGAGTATCATCTTCATAAAATTTAGCCATTGAAATTAAAGTTGACCCTTATACCCAATGTAATAATCTTTCTCCAACAATTCTAGGTTTTGTTGACCTTTACTTTTTCTGAAATCCTGCATTTACTCTGTGTGTCACACGTTTTGGAATTTTATTACATTTTTTATATATACGAATATTTTCTCTCTGATTAGATAAATTTTAAGCTCCCTGAAAGCAGAGAGAATGAAGGTAGTAGGTATTCGATACTTGCTGAAATGGATAAAACACCATTATCTGTCACACAAGGTCTTACACATTCCAATAGATTACATAGGCCATATGGAAAGACAATAATATTCATCATCACATAAACTTCTGTTATCTTAAAAGGTAATCTGCTATGTCTCCTTTGTCCACAAGCACACACACACACACACACACAAAATCCTTTCAATGAGATTAGGAAAGATGAAGTAGGAAATAGCAACAAGACAATTTGAATGTCTTCTGATAAGATTAGAGAAAAATGCAATTTGAAAATGAAGCTCAAATAATATTCTAGGCCAAGAGCTAGAAAACCATTGCCCATTGGATTTGGTCTACAGTCTGCTTTTTGAGTACAGTCAATAAACTGGTATTTTTTTCCCTTTTTTTTTTTTTTTAAATTAAATTTGACCATTGGGCTGTAGTTTGATGACCACTATTTCAAATTTTAAAAGTCTCCAAAAATTGGCAGAAATTTTTAGATTTTATAATGATATCTTAACATATTATACAATTTCAAAACTCAAAATACAGTTCTCAATTTGTGAAAGATATATACTTTTAAATATGAGTTATTTTTGTTTCATATGATCCAATTTAAGTTGCTCTATTTCCTAATTATTCTTCTATTATCAGGAAGTTAACCCTTATAATGAAAAAGAAATCTAAATAAAATGAATTTTTTAGATTACCTCCATGACAACAGAAGATCTTCTCATCCACAATGGCTGCAATAGGCAGACAGTTAAAACAATCTGTGAAAGTCTTCCATAGTTTAATATTAAACCTTCGTTTGCCTATAAAATCAACATATAGAATAAGTTTATAAGAAGTCACATATACCCTAACTAAAATTAAAGGATCATTTTCCAAAATGAATTTAAAACTTAATATAAAGATCATAATGAGCTTTAAGATGTTTTACTGAAGATATATTTAATAAAATGTCTTTAAGTAAATAAATTAACCTGAGTTTATAAAGATATATTCAAACAGTTTATGATTTATTTTTAATACCTCATTGGTGTTTTGTGTAGCTTGAATCGCAGAAAGTAAAGAGGAAAGTGGAAGGGCATTGGGATTTTGTGTTAAAATGCCAGTACTTATATCTTAAGTATAAAAAGATGGTTAAGGGATCACTGGCTAACAAAGCTTAAATCTGGAACCAAAGAAAAGGTATTTCTAGATACTAAGTGGTTTTTTGCTTTTAAATGTTTTACTACTTGTATGTGTAGCAAGATATATATATATATATATGTAAATGGAAGCTAAAATGCTAAAACTTTTTCTGAAGTTTGCCTATCAGCAATTTAAGCAAAATAATTGTCCTGCCTATACCCCCCAAAATTCTGGTAATTCAATTTAAAGCTGCCATTATGCTGTATAGTATCTATAGGTGGGACAGGTATATGCTGGTTTCCTTAGATTTTGAATTTCATGGCTTGGCCTCGATACCTATCAGTAGTTAAGAGCTAAATATAACCATATCAGAGTATGTTTGATTACTTTTTAAAAGATTTTTCTTTGAATACTAGAAGCCAGCCATAATTCCATGTCTTCTCACTGGCAGCAAATAAAAAAATTTCAGATGAGGAAGATGTTGGGGGAAAAAAGAAACTTCTATTACTAATTCAAAAAGCTTAAAAATCACTATAAACACAGGCATCTTAAAGAACCATGGAAATATACAGCAAAACCTCAATGATTTATATTAATTCTAGAAGTCAACAGAATTACAAATTTTCTTTAAAAAAAAAAAAATAAAAAGTAGATAATCCTCATTAGTATTTTGTTTACTCATTCACATTTGCTTTTTTTCCCTTTACAACTATATTATAGTTATTATCTAATTCTATTTTTCTGTTCAGCTTATTCATTTTGCATATTCATAAAGCTCTTTGCAGGTTTCTTTATATCCTTATACTTATTGGTTTTAAGTGTACTATATGTTCATATTCCACAACTTATTTAACTATATCTTCACTAATAATGTTCACATAAGTTATATGTGATTACATATAATGCTGCTATGGAGCACTGGAACACACTTAAATTTTTAAAATTGTTTTTATGATTCTTAAAATTCCTCTTGTCCCTGTCTCTCTTATATAACAAAGAATATTTTCAAAAAGGAGGAAAAAATGTAACAAAGCCAATCAAGACATTTTTTTGAAACCTAAAAAGAAATGCAATGTACCAAACTCAGTAGAGTTTTGCTATCCTTTTTAAAAGTTTTATTAAACAAAAGTAATTTGAAACAATGCAAAGATGAACTTCATTTATCAAAAATTATTAAAGATCCTAAATTAGGAAATAATAAAATCTGTAACATATATTATAAATAATATAGTATCTATTGTTAAGAGTTACTTTATACTAAATTATCAGATAATTAGTATAAAAGTGGTAGTTTTATACTAAAATATTATTATGATATACCATAGTATATTACAATATACTATGTATATAAAGAGAGATAGAAAAATTGAGAGAAAGAGACACTTTATGCTATTGCTACAAGGAACTCTTTAATATGGAAATTCTATCAATGCATATCTTCCCAGCAACTTTAAATCTTGGAGAATTGCCAAAGCAGCACAAGTTTGACACTTCTGGTCTAAAGCATTGTGAAACTGAGTGACTTGTCCCAGGATATGCCACCTGATGATATCAAGAATAGGGATTGAACTCAGGGCTTTCTGGCTTTGAGACTACCTCTCTATTCAAAAGCCATATTCTCATAATGTGGGAATAGCTAAAGCAAATATAATCCAGAACAAGCTAAGAGTTATACAGAAATTACTAAATTCCAAAAACTTTATACCATGACTAAAATGTTTTTTCTTTCCTGTTCCCTTTTACATATTCATTTTGTAATCAAATAAATCTCTCAACATAGATCTAACCATATTAGAGAAACTAATAGAAAATAATAAAAAAGTAGCTTTTTGATTTATAACTGAGCAAAGAAATGTGGGGTAAATGGGGTTCTAACCTCTCTCATCCTTTAAAAACACTTTTTACTTAACAGTATATTTCCTATTGACCAAAAAATAGAAAAGGAAAAAAAAAATTTTTTAAAGGATAAAGTTTTTAAAAAGTAGCCATTGATCAATGTGGATCCCAGAATGCCTAATATCCCTATATATCCAGGTTTCATGGCACAAATTAATAGAAGCAATACATTTTAACTGCTGAATAGTTTTCATGACATGAGGTTAACACAGTTTGTCAAAAGTACTGAGAATTAACTCTTCAATACTTGCAAGAAAATTAGACAAAAATGTCCAGGACAAATCTTCCTAACTAATTTTCCTACAAGTACCTCTGATTTATCTTGATTATTTTTCTTGCTCCTCACTTTAGAATGATATGCATGTTGATGAGATCCTACAATGTTGTGTCTTGCAAAACCCTTCCTCTCCTTAATCTTTCCTTCATGAAATATTATAGTAGGGCATATATCTCCTTCCTGGTTCTTTTCTATATTCAGAGGGCCAGTTCTTTGAAATATTGAAGATATACTATCATTTACTAAATATTCAAGGGCAAATCTCACAGATTTTTATCCCCCCCCCCAAATGTTATGACATTTAAGTAATTTCCCATATTAGCATTCATTTTTTACTCACATTCATCATAGAACCCATAAATACGATTGATGCTAGCACACTCATGGTTTCCTCTTAAGAGGAAGAAGTTCTCTGGGTATTTAATCTTATAAGCCAAAAGCAAACAAATGGTTTCCAAAGATTGCTTTCCTCTGTCCACATAATCTCCCAGGAAAAGATAGTTGGCTTCTGGTGGAAATCCTCCATATTCAAATAATCGAAGTAAGTCTGTGTATTGACCATGAATGTCTCCTAAAATTAAAAAGCACATTTTCTCAAGTCAGTCATGCATAAGAAGAGTCCAAGTAATAGATTATTATTTGATTAATCTAGTTAAGAAAAATGTAACTCTTACGCCTTATGGAATCTTGTTTATTAACATGGAAAAGCAAAATGTTTAACTGTGTTGAGAAGAAATGCCTTAATAAGGGTTACTTTCAAATGTCCTATAGCTTAATAAAAAAGAAAGTTTACAAACTGAAAACTGTATTAAATACTCAATTAATATTGATTATTTTTAAATCTTTATCACCTTACACTGCAAAAATGTTTGTAGCAGCTCTTTTTGTAATGGCAAGGAACTAGAAACAGAGTGGATGATAATTCATCAATAGGGGAATGGTTAAATAAGGTGTGGTATATAAATGTAAAGGAATACTATCGTTCAATAAGAAATGATGAGCAGGATGATTTCAAAAAAGTCTAGAAAGACTTACATGATGATGAGTAAAGTCAACAGAACTGGGAGAACACCGTACACAGAAACAGCAAGATTATGTGATGATTAACTATGATAAACTTAGCTCTTGTCAGCAATATTGTGATCCAAGACAATTCTAATAGGACTCGTACTAGAAAATGCCATTCGCATCCCAAGAGAGAACTATGAAGACTGAAAGTGGATTGAAGCATAGTATTTTCACCTTTTTTTTGTTTGTTTATTTGCTTTTTCTCTTTCTAACTTGCCCAGGGTCACATAACTAGGATGTATGAAGTATCTGAGTTCAGATTTGAACTCAGGTCCTCCTGACATCAGGGTTGGTGCTCTATCCACTGTGTCACTTAGCTGCCACATTTCCTTTCACTTTACCATTTTTTGGGTCTGATTTTTCTTGCACAACATGACAAATGTATAAATACGTTTAAAAATATGTATAACCAGAATGGATTATGAAGAGGAATAGAAGTGAAATCAATTATGTACAACCTATTCTTTTCAATATATATCATGTTATCACATAAAAATAAAATAAAACTATTTATAATCTGTATCAGATTAATTGCTGTCTTGGGGAGAGAGGAGACAAGGAGAAAAAATTTGGAACACAAAAATCTTGTTGAAAACTTAAAAAAAAAAAAAGTATAAACAAAAACATTTTAACACCCTAGAGAACAAAATGTTAACCACATTTTCTTTATCAATTTAAAGGCAAATTACTTTTAAAGAAGAGATGTCCAATTAGGCTTATGTTGAGAGTAAAATGATTTATTTTTTTATTTTTTGAGATTAAGAAATTTATTTCAAATTAATATACGACTAGGAAAAAAAAATTTGTTTTGATTCCTCTGAAACTCTTCCTTGAATGTGATGATCTTGATGAATTGAAACAGATCATTACAAGGAAAAAAAAAAAACTACTTTAAAGGCACAATGAACAGGTTTAATCAATGTAGCACAACTAAAGACTTCTGGAAAACAAAAGTAAAAGCCAGAAAAATTTTACATGAATTAAACTGACCTTTTTAAAGCAAAAGTAAAAACCAAGAAATCTAAAAGTCTTTATTTATCAAAGTGAAAAACACTACAAAAGAATAGCTACAGCAGAAGGCAAATATTATAAATCAATTGGGGAAGGGAGGATGAAGTCTCCCCATTCAAACTTACTGATAGAAACTCACACTAAGTGATGAGTCATGAACTTGTGATTTTATATCTGTTTTATTACTTTTGTCAAAAAATACTGTAAGCTTTCAAGAAAAAACAATAAGTAAAATGTGACCATTGAAACAAATTAGAGAAATAAAAAAAGAAATTAGAAAAAAACTTTATTTATGAAAACTACACTTCAAGAATCTGTAATTTCATCTATATGGAGAATCCTTCTGTTTATGCAGGTTGTAAACTCCTCTATTAGTCAACCCGGTAATAAGCCTACAGAGTTGTAAAAAACAAACTTTTATTCTTTTTAATAGTGTAAATTTTTGTACTTAGCTTTTTTAGCTATAGTTGATTAGCCAATCAAAGAATCTTTAGAGTTGTCGAGGCCCTCAGTGACTATCTAGTCTAATGTACTCAATATGTGACAAGTGTTTTTCTTATTCAGTTGAATATGAGAATATTCAGTTTAAAATGAGAAAAAACTGATATTTTAAAGCCCATATAAAACCCCAAAATTCTGTCTAAACCTTAATAGAATTACAATAATTTTATAACTTAATAGAAGACTAAATTTAAAGATGCTTTTTACAATTACATAATAAATTTTAAACATGTCTTCAAACCATTATGCAAACAAATTTGACTAGGAGTGAAAAATTTAAAACAATAGTGAAGATGATCAGTTTATACATGTCACCTACCACAAATTTTCAGGGGAGCTTCTAACTCCAGAAGTATAGGCTGACTAAGGAATATCTCCCGAGATTTAATGCACAAGCCTCGGACCTCTGCTTCAGTCATCTGTACAATCTTTCCAGGACGACATCCTCGTACTAAAATTAAAAAAACATTTAATAAATTAGTCTTGTAACTGAAAATTCTATGTAATCCTCAGGGAAACTAAATACAGCTTTGTTTGGTCTGCTGCCTGCTGATATGGCACTTAAAGGTTGTTGGTTGAGCCATGACCAATGGCTTCCTCTATTCCCTGAAATGGTTTCTTCAGATAGTATCCCTCTTAACTTATTCTCAGGCACTTAGGTGGGAACAGCAGCCTATCAGAATAAAAGACAGCAGAAAGAGTTAAGACATATACTTGCTTTGACTCAGAAAGTCTAAAATTTAGATGGGTAGTACGAAGAAGCCAGACGAGCCTGACAGGAAGCAATGGTTAGGAAGAAAAAAGGTATGTAATTCATCTGCTTGAAGGTCAAAGTTTCATCACACTATCAGGAATAGTAACATTTTTATCATCAGTTTTAGAGTAGTGTAATTATTGCTCACATGCATTTCAGGGACTAAAATATATAATTATCAATTATTAAACATGTTTACGTCTTAGTATTAGTATTCTTTGAAGCCTCAAAATATTCCATATATAAAATCAGAAGACTTAATATAAGACTTTTTATTTTTATTTTGCTGAGGCAATTGGGGTTAAGTGACTTGCCCTGGGTCACACAGCCAGGAAGTGATAAGTATCTGAGACCAGATTCAAACCCCTGAGTTCAATGGTGCTCCATCTACTGCACCTGCACCTAGCGACCCTCTTAATAGAAATCAATGTACAGAATATTTCTATCTAGTTTTTCAGGTAGAGTTCACACAATTCTATTACACAATTACTATTTATTACTATTACACAATTTTACTAATGAACTCAATTTTCCCATTTCTATCTTGGTCAAAAAAGTAGTGAAAATATGAAAGAAAAAGTATGGCTTATAATAATGGAAATTATTAGCTGTATCTAGAAAATTACTGAGGTAGGGAGGAAAAAAACAAGTATTTATTAAGCACCTATATGCCAGGAACTCTTTAAAACATCTCATTTGGCTCTAAAAACCACCCTGGGAGGTAGGAGCTGTTATCCATTCTACAGTTGAGGAAAATGGGACACATAGCTATTTAAGTGTGTGTTTGAATTCAGGACTTCCTGATTATGGGTCCAGGTCCCTATCCAATGGTTTCATTTAGGTGCCACAATAATAATAGCTGGCATTTATAAAGCACTTTAAAAGTTTACAAAGTGAGGTAACTACTCATTTGTATGTATAGCACCTGGCACAGTAGTACTTAACAAGAATGCTGGCTGAATTAATTATTTGAACAACAGATTAGAGAAGGGAGAGACTGAAGCAGGGAGACTGAGTGATTTACAATAAGCCTGGTGACAAGTAACTGAATTAGTATAATGATTGTGCAGGACATTTAAGATGATGTGGAAAGACTTGTCAAAACCTGAATATGGTGATATATAAGGAGGGAAAATGAAGTTATAATTCTAAGAATGTAGAACTGAGAAATTCTATACAAAATGGCAAGACTGGAAAGAATGGAGATGGGAAGGAAGAAAAAATGAATTATATTTTGGACATTTAAGTCCGAGATGTCTATGTGACATATAGGTGGAAATGTCTTTGTGGGAAACTGTGTCTTTCTCATGCTTGCAGCTTAGAAAGAAAAGTCATAAACCTTTTTGAAAATAATGATTTGGTATGAAGATGACTATAATTAAGGCAGATTGTGAAGGACAAGCTAAAAATCTTCTAGAATTAGTGGGAAACTCAAAAATTAATGAAAAATATAGTTATTAACTTGGAAATGTAGTTCAGGAGAGAGATTTGGACTAAAAACAGATTTGAGAGTAATTTTTATGGAAATAATTGAACCCAAAGGAACTGATAACATCACAAAAGAATATACTGAGAAAACAGAACCTATATAAAATAAAGCACATATAAAACACACACAATTAGGAGGAGATGGATGAGGCAGCAATATAATAATAATAATAATAATGAAGGAATGGTTGAACAGGTAGGAAGAGAACCAAAAGAATGAAAAAAATGTCACTAAAAAGGGTCATATAGACATTTTCTGCAATCCCCCAAACCTCTCAAATCTATTTTTAAAAAAATATGCACCAAAAATAGAGCAACATCAGTTGTCACCATGTTCTAGAATACGTGGAATCTAAAAGGTTAAAAATAAATAAAGCATAAACCCAGGAACTTCTCTTCACTGACCCTGAACTTACTCAGCACTGGGAAAAGTCATCAGCACAGGACACAGTATGCTGGGGACTGTGAAACATTCCACCAAACTTGAGGTGGGCACAGGATCCAACTAGGGTCAGTTCTGGTCAACCAAAAGTCAACTGGGGCAGAAACAAGCTCATGAATCACAAATAATCATGGAAGGAAGCTGACACTGAAATTCAGCCCTCAAGGAAACAACTAGGAAAAGATAGTAAGGAAGTAAGTGATAAGAAAAATAGTGAAGAAGAAAGGAGAGGGATGCACTGAAAGTACCAAAGATTTCAGGAAGAAGAAATTTTCTAGAAGTTGAACAATAAACAAATCATCAAAAGGAAAATGATCCAATACTTGATGAAACATAGGACCCTGAGAAATCTGAGAACACGAGATAACAGTTCCTGAGTGGTTTAAATGAAAACAGAAATTTATGTTCTGCATAGCAAAAATAGTAAGAATAGAAAAGCTTGAATCAGAAATGAGTCAGCCTGAGTGTAAAGGGAAACTGATTACTTGATAATTCCAGACCCAATTTCAAAAAAATTAAGACTCTGGGAAGGAGAACAAAAGACTTGCTCTTCTAGCAGAAATATCTGATCTCCAGGACCTTAATGACTTGGAGATATTCTAAAAGGACTATAAACTGAGGAAGCCTGAGGTAAACTAAGTCTCCCTAGTTATTCTAATTTAATGAACTACTTACCTCTAAACAAATCTCCTCTTTGTGGGGGATTATATGGTTTCTTATAAAATCATTAACTAAGGTAAATTGAACTTATAACTTAGATTCAGTGTATCTAGGGAATTTGGGAAAATGAAATAGGATAAACAGTTGAAAGAATTGCAAAACTGACCATCATAAAATTCATGTCAAAATTTAACAAGTTCATGTTACTTCCAAGCATTATTCTTGTGGTCGCTGTAATAACTCATTTCAATCTCTGGGGAAACTAACCTTTCTCACTGGCTGAACCCCTGTTTAGAGAAGTTCATGTCTTGCAAGATTCTAAGAATAAACACTTCTATTCTTCACTTGAGATATCTCAGAGTATTTGTAAATTGGATTTGCCATACCACATAAGCTTAACAAAAAACTCCTAATATACTGAAAATATAAAAGTAAGTATAAGTGAAAAACAACCTAGAAGAAAAAAAAATTAAAAGAAAACAAATGCATTGTAAACAAAACATATGGACCTCAAAGACTATGTATAGAGACAAAGATCATAGGTCTTCCCGAAAAACATGGCAGGACAAAAAACCTCACACCATAATAACTCAAATAATAAAAAGAGAACTGCCCAGAATTTCTAAATTTAGAAAATACAATTCCAATCGAGAGAATTCACAAAATATATCCAGGAAAAAACGCAAGACACTACAAACTTCAAGACACATAGTGGTTAAATTAAACAATTTAATTCAGAAACAAGTTCTGCAAGTCAGCAAAAGATTTTCAAATATAAAGGAAAGAACATTCCAATAAAATAAGACTGACTACATACACACTGGAAAAAGGAAGAGGGAATGAAATAATGTTTTCAAAGAGTACTGGAGCTAAAAATGCAGCCCAGAGTGATCACAACCAAATAGAACAAAAGATGAAGTTCAATAATAAAGTTAGAAAGATTTCTAAAAAGAATGCAGGAAGAGTGAAAAAGCAGGCAAGATCAATAGCAGAGTGACAACATAAACACACTTATGTACCCAAGGAGACTGTGCTATAGGGGTTGAAAAGTGGAAAACTGGTAGAGGGAAAGAAGACCATTATGTGAATATCATAGAGAATCTATTTACAAAGCTTCTTTAATAAGATTACATTATAATAAGGGAACATATATATAAAAGAGGGAGAAAGTAAGAGCACAAAAAGTGTGTGATATGGGCAAGAAAGATCTATGAACTCAGAGAAAAGCCTCAACAATTATGAGTGAGAAGGAAGGGGGAAAGGGAGCATGATTTATTTCGGAGGTAGGAATGATTCCATTCATGAATGCTCCTATCAATAAATGGAGGAGGAGAATGAGAGAAATTCTTTTTGGGAAGAAATATAAAGAATGTAATTTTAAAAACTACTTAACAGGACTAGCTAAAGGGGAAAAGAAAGGGAAAAATAAAAAAGAAAATACAGAGCTGAACAAATTTCTGGAAAAACTAGAACTAAGAAGCAAAAGAGTATGCTCCTTTTTTTTGAACACATAGAACATTTTCAAAATTTTACAAAATTATAAAAATTTAATTTTGCAAAAATTGACCATGTACTAACACAGATGTTGCAAACAAATGTGAAAATGGAGAAATAGCTAATATATTCATTAGAGATTTATAATGCAATAAAGAAATATTGGTTCAAAAATCATAAAAAATATAGCCCCAAACAGGAGATTTAACAATGAAATCTTAAATGAGTGGGTCAAAAAATAAATCATAAAAACTATAATTATGTAAAAGAAAATCATAATCATGAAACAAATAAGCCATGGTTTCTAGGATGTAGTTAAAGTAGTTCTCAGAGGAAAAACTCATATCCTTACCATCATATATTAACAAAGATAAAAACAGAGGACTAATGAATTGAATATGCAATTTAAAAATTAAAGGGTTAACAAATACAAAATAGGCACAACAGATGAGATCTTAAAAATTAAAGAATAGACAATGGAAGAAACCCCTCCCTCACAAATGATAACTAAAATTAAAAGGTGTTTCTTTGAAAAGACTATTAAAATTCATCACTCCTTAACTAAATTTGACTAAAAAGAAAGCAGAAAATCAAATCATCAAACAGCGAACAAGTAAGGTGAAATCACTTGCTAGATGGTGCAGAAGATAGACTGCAGGCCCTAAATTCTGAAAGACTCAATCTTCTTGAGTTCAATTCCAATCTCAAAAATTGCTATAAGACTCTAGGCAAGTACCCTGTTTGCCTCAGTTTCCTCAATTGTAAAAAGAGCTGGAGGGCAAACTACTCTAGTATCTTTGCACAGAAAACTCTAGAGTAAAAAAATAATCATCCACAACTTAAAAAGTGAAATCACAGCATCTCAGAAAAGGAAACAGATCCAGCTATAAATATATATATATATGAATATATATATATATTTTTTTTTCCTGGTCCTTAAGAATTCACAGGAGAATTCTGTCAAACCTTTTTTAATGTAATATTTTATTTTTCACCAATTACTCATTTTGAGTTCTAAATTCTACCCTTCTCTCCTTTGAGATAATAAGCAAACTATCTATTAAAATTTTAAAGAACAGATGCAAAAAAGAGGGCTGAATGTGGATCACAGCATAGTATTTTAACCTAATTGTTGTTTGCTTGCTTTTTGTGTTTTTTGTCTGTTCTGATTTTTGTGTGTGTAGCATGATAAATGTGGAAATACGTGTAAAAGAACTGCACATATTTAACATATATTGGATTATTTGTCTAGGGGAGAAGATGGAGGAGTAGAGGGAGAAAAATTGGGAACGCAAGGTTTTGCAAGGATGAATGCTGAAAACTATCTTTGTATATAATTTGAAAATAAAAAGCTATTATTAAAAGAACAGTACTCAAACTTTACAAATTATTCTCACAAACTATCAGAATCTCTTTATAAAACAATTATTCTAATACATAAATCAATGCTCAGAAAGAAAACCATAGGACAATATCATTAATGAAGACTGACTCAAAAATGAAATAAAATCCAAAGACTGAAACAATTTATCCAAGAAATCAGTATTAAAATGAAGGAGAATTTATACCAGGGATGAAAAAATGATTCAACATTAGGAAAACAGTCTACAAAATAAATTATATTAAAAACTAAAACATTCAAAACCACATGATCATTTCAACTTATGCAGAAAAAAGTACTTTAACAGGATCAAGTTTTTGTGATTAAAAACCCTATTAAGTATGGGCAGACAGAAATCTTTTTAAAAATATTTAAAATATCTATTTAAAAAGAAAAACAACATATACCATGGGGATATACCAGAACTTTCCCCAACAAACAGAAGTGAATCAAGTATGCATTGTCACCCCACTATTACTTGAAAGTGTTGTGAAAATGCTAGCAATAGCAGACAAAGAAAAATTAAAGGAAAAGAGGGATAAGTAAAAGAAAGGACATTATAATCTGATGGCTGATTTGGAAATCTCCAAGGAATCAGCAAAAATAATGAGACAATAGTTTCAGTAAAGTTGCTATAAAATACTCAAAAACCAACAGCATTTCCACATAATAGCAAAACACAAGAAGCAATAAGAGAAATACCATTCCAAATAGCTACAAAAAAATGCATAAAATATCTGGGATTAACCTCCCTCCCAAAATACAAGAGTTGTATAGATTCAATTACAAAGCTTTCCCTAAAAAAATAAAAATAACTGGAGTAAGATTCAGTGTTCATGGATAGGCTATTCCAATATAATAAAAATTATAATGCCAAAATTAATCTACACTTTTAATGTTATTATCAATCAAATCAAGTAGGAGATATTTTACAGAATTTGATAAAATAATAACAAGATTCATTTAGGAAAACAAAAGATTAAAAATATCAAGGGAAATAAAAGTAAAGATGCAGAGGGAATAGCTATTCTAGACTTCATACTACATTATAAAGTAGCAGTCATCAAAAATATCTGGTTTGTTAGTTAAATAGTCAAATGAAACAATGGAATAGGCTATACAAAGGAAATTCAGAAACAACAAAACTCAATAACCAAATGTTTGGTAAAGTGAAAAACAAATTTATCTAGGAGGAAAATCTCTTTTGATAAAAACTAATGGGGCGCAGCTAGGTGGTGCAATGGGATAGAAGACCACCCCTGAAGTCAGAAGGACCTGAGTTCAAATCTGGACTCAGACACTTAATACTTCCTAGCCTTGCTGTGTGACCCTGGGCAAGTCACTTAACCCCAATTGCCTCAGCAAAACAAACAAACAAACAAAAAAAAAAACAACAACAAAAAACCACTAATGGGAAAACAGGGAAGCAGTCTGGAAGAAATCAGATCAATACCTTAAACCATACTCCCAAAACATTCTAAGTAGATACCTGATCTTAATATTAGAGGTCATTAAAAAAATTAGAAGAAAAATGGATCATATGCTTCTCCTAGCTACAAATGGTAGATGTATTCTTAATCAAAGAAGAGATAAAGGCAATTATAAAAGATAAAATATTTAATTTTGATTGCCTGAAACTGAAAAGCTTCTGTAAAGACAACATTGATTCATGGAAACATTGATTAAGATGGAAAGTGAACAATATGATAAAACTAAAAGCTGGTTATTAAAAATTGTATGAATGGCTGAATAAATATATGAATGTAATGGAATACTATGTTCTATAAGAAATGAGCAGGCTGATTTCAGAGAAGCCTGGAAAGACTATTGCTTTTTTTCTATAATTTCTTATTTTTTGGTTTAATTTTTCTTCTACAGGACAAACATGGAAACATTTAAAAATATGCATAACCTGTACCAGACTGTTGTTGGCTGTATTAGGGAGGAGGAAGGTAAAGGAGGAAAGGAGAAAAAAATATGTAACACAAAATCTTATAAAAATGAATATTGAAAACTAGCTTTACATGTAATTGGAAAAATAAAATACTATTAAGGGAAAAAAAGAAACATATTAACAGATACATTGGGAAGGAAAGAAATGAAAGTCAAAATAAACTTGAGGTTTTACTGCACTCCCTGCAAAATAGCAAAAATGACCTCCAAAAATAGCAATACCTCAGAGGGGTTGTGGAAAGATAAGTTATATACTAATACATTACTGGTGGATCTATGAAATGGTACAATATTGGAAGTAATTTGAAATTAAGCAAATTAAGTGACTAATGCCCATAACCTTTCAATCAGAGATTCTAATCCTGGGCTTATACCACAAATAAGCTATTGTTAAGAAAAAAGTCATCATATGCCCCAAAATATTTATAGCAGTATTTTTTTTTTGGGGGGGGGTTATAACTAAGAATTAGAAACAAAATGAAGGCCCATCCATTGGGGAATGAATAAACAAATTGTGGTGTTTTAATACAATATTACTGTGCTGTGAGAAATGATGTGTTCCAGAATTAATATAATGTTGCTTGCCTTTCTCAAGAGTGTGAAGGAGGGGAGAGAACTTGAAACTCAAATTTCTTTTAAAAATGTTAATTTTTTAAACATGTAATTGGGAAATATTTAATGAAATAAAAATATTTTTTTAAAATTATGTGTGATGAATTTAGAGAGACACAGAAAAATGTACATGAATTGATGCAAGTTGAAGAGAGTCTATTTGAACAAATTAATCATATACATAGTACCTACAACAATATAAGCGGAAACAATAAACATAGCAAAAAAAAAATCATTTTGATGATGACAAAACCACAAGAGCACAAGTTGGAAAAATTCTTACCACAGATTCTGTGATCTGAAAACTGGACTTTTGTTAAATTTGGAAAAGTTTTCCACTAGCAGTGTGATCACTAAGTGATGAATATATAGCTGGAGTATCAATGAAACAGTTAAAAATTACAAAAGCTTTCAGTTTTGAGCAGCTTCCATCATTGGAGGAAGAAAGACAGAAAAAAACAGGAAGAGGGCACCTTTAAGAATCAGTATATTATTCAGAGCACCTAAAAACATTATTCTAACTTGATATTCTACATGAGAGATTGTTGTTAAATAGTTAAGTAGTTACTAGACATTTTTGAGGAAATAAGCCATGTCAATACTAACAGTCTCACTATAAATGGAACCAGAAGACAAGACACTGCAGTTTAACAAATGATCAATTTACATGAGCAGCTTCCATCATTGGAGGAAGAAAAACAGAAAAAAACAGGAAGAGGGCACCTTTAAGAATCAGTATATTATTCAGAGCACCTAAAAACATTATTCTAACTTGATATTCTACATGAGAGATTGTTGTTAAATAGTTAAGTAGTTACTAGACATTTTTGAGGAAATAAGCCATGTCAATACTAACAGTCTCACTATAAATGGAACCAGAAGACAAGACACTGCAGTTTAACAAATGATCAATTTACAGGTTCTTTTCAGAGGCAAATAAAGGAATTGTAAACTTTCCATGTGCTTTAAGACCATTGGTCATCTCAATTTACCTTTAGTGTTCTTCATTTTTCATGAGGAAATTGTGGCCTAAAACGTTTAATGCCATTTTTAGGAGGTCATTTTTGCTATGTTGCAGGATGTGAGGTGAAACCTCAAGTTTATTTTGATTTGCATTTCTGTTTTCCCAATATATGTTACTATATATATTTTTCCCCCTCAAGAGTATTTTATTTTTCCAAATACATGCACAAAGTAAAATAATTTATCAGTGGCAAAGGGGAAATAAGAACTTTATCAGCTAACTCTCAGTTTAGTGCTCTTTTCTGTAATTTTTAGGAACTTTAAAGATCAAGTATAACTACCTTCTTCCCTCTTGTCAAATATAGAATATGTAAAGGAAAATTTTTCTTTTTTTCATTGATAAATATATAATCATTGCTAAGAATGGAACATTGTTGATGGCAAATCTTGAACCTATAGCTCTATCATGCCAAATAGAATAACTATATCACACTCTGATACCTTTATGGGAAAGGTGCTAAACTATGAATAATGCAGTAATGCAGAAGATTTTGTGCACAGACCCTGTGCTAAAATATGTAAAGGCAAGGGAATTTTGTGAGTTGTATTCAAGTCTGGAAAGCTTCATTGCCACCTACAAAAAAGTTGTAGAGGGGTTGTAATCTGTATTAGAGGAAATAATAGCCAAAATAGAATAAGGGATCCTTAAAGTTATGAAATATTTATGTTCATAATAATTCCTATTTTGTACTAAATGAACAAAAATGAAAATCTGTATTTAATAAATTACCTTGAACAAAGACTCAAGAAGTAAACTGATAAAAATGAAATGGAAAGGAGTAAAAGAATAAGAATAGAAAATATAGGAAATAAACTTGGTTAAACTAATAATCTTAGACATAGACTAGGCTCCATGAAGATAGGGATCTAAACCAAACTATTATCTCTTAACAGTGTTTATACATAAAAAGTGCTTAATGTTTTCCCCCACCTTGGACAAGAATAAAGGGAATTTCTTTTGTGTGTAGTGTGTATATATTATATATATATATATATATATATATATATATATATTTTTTTTTTTTTTTGTGTGTGTATGCATGTATATACACACACACAAACCTGTAATGGGTTGTTTCTTACTTTCCCAATGGATGAGGGAAAGGAAGATGAAAAGAAGAAAATTTGGAAATGAAAGTAATAAAATTAAATTTATTTAAGAGATGAAGATAAATATGCTTTAATGGTCCAAAAACTCCTATTATTTTAAAATCCAGAAACAAACAAACAAACCTTAAGGGATATAATCAACTTGGGAAAACTGTAGTTCATCAGCAATTTTTTTTTTGGGGGGGGGAGGAAGAGTCATAGATTCAGTTGGCAATCTGGTGAAATCTATGGACTACTAAGAATATCTTGCCTCATTTTTACAGGAAAAAAAAAATGAGGTCATCCACAATGAGTTCTTTTCTTTCCTTTTCTCCTTTCACTCAGTTGCTTCCTGCCACTGTCTTCCTTTCACCCATTTCACATGATCTGAAGTGACCTTTAAGAGACCTTACTCTTTACCAAGACTTTTTACCTCTACTTGTTCACACAATCCCATTTCATCTAACCTCCTTCAACAGATTGCTTCCTCTATTATCCAACTCTTTTACTGATTTCTAATGCCTCCCTCCCTGCTGGTTGTTTTCCTACTGCCAATAAACACTTCTATTCTGAAAAGACCCTCACATGATCTTTTCATCCTATATCTCTTTAGTCTTTGTAAGTAAACTTTTTGAAAAGACCACACATGATGGTCATCAATTGGAAAATGGTGGGATATATTATGATATATGAATGTAACAGAATATTACTGATCTATAAGAAATGATGCTGATTTCAGAAAGACTGGAAAGAATTATAAGAACTGCAAAATGAAGTGAGCAGAACCAGAACAATGTATACAGTAACAGCAAGTTTATATGATGATCAACTATTGTGATGTTCTGTTTCTCTAGACTCTAGCCGTTTTCTGGGAGCAGGATTTCTTGGGGAGCTTCTGAAGGCAGTCTTCTTTACAGTTCAGTTCAATAATCCCAAAATGCAGCCAGGAATTAAAATCCTTTACTGTCTCTTTTCAAATCTTATCTCCAGAACCTTTATTTTCTCCTTCAAGTCTTGTCTCCTTTACTTGGAGCTCAGCTAGCTTTCTTAGAGGCCTCTCTCTCTGGTTCCCAAGAGCTCTTGTCCGAATGTCTCCAACCACCACGAACATGGAAGTTGGTGTTAGGATTACTAGGTGAGAACTCAGGTTGTCTGGACAGTGACAAGGTGAGAATTCAGGTTGTCTGGACAATTACAAGGTGAGAACTCAGGTTGACTTGACAGTTCTCTGGCTCAGACCTGTAAAGGGAGTTTACACCTTAGGAATCCTAGAAGGAGCAAGCTCATTGGTTGAAGTGGTTGTTCCCAGAAGCCCTTGCATTATCCCACGCCCATTCTCTGGGAGGATAAAAGAGGCAACGTTGGGCCTGGAGAGCAGATTGGACTGGGGAAGGACAAGAGCTGGAGGACAGCACTCCAGGAAGAGGAGAAGTCTCTGCATTACATCAGGGCTGACGGGGCTCTCTACAGGAAGAAGAATCTGTCCAAGAGATTTGAGTAGATACAGCAGATCTCTTCCCAGAGAGCGATCCGGCAGCTTCTGGAGACGACAGCTCGCTACATTTGGCGTCCACACGTGGGGCAAGGACTTTTGCTTATCCTGACAAGAGGAGCTAGACTAGACCTTCGCAAGTTGGAATGAAATCTTAACTCCTTCTCCCAGAGTGTGGGCTTTTATATGCTCTCTAAAGGTGTGAGTCTAATATGTTGACCAATGTAAACTCCTGTAAACTCCTTTAAAGGCGTGAACTAAGTGCATAAGTACCTTGTAAGAATCCTAACTTCTCCCCTTTTCTTTTGATTTAGAACATAAATCATTCTATGAATGATTTAGCACCAGGTGCCCCATGAACATGCGCTGCACTCCAGGCGAGAGACAGCCCCCTTCGCAGCCACTCTCCAGCCCCTGGCGCCAACAGCCCACCGTACCGGGCCCGACCCTCGAGACCCCCCCTGCCAGAGCGAGGGGAGGAGGCACGGAGGCCTGGCTATCCATGGCCCACTGAGGCTCCTCGGCGCTGCGGTATCATCACGCTTAGGGGGGATTCTGACTTAAAGGCATTCAGTTATAATCCCACAGATGGTAGCTTCGCCCCCTTGGCTCCTCAGCCAAGCACATACACCAAATGTCTGAACCTATGGGTTCCTCTCGTACTGAGCAAGAAACGTAACCACATAGGCTGGTCATGACCTTGAAACAGGTATACATAAATCCATCAATATGGGAGGTATTACACATAATTACATAAATTACATAAACATGTAGCAATATAACACAGGCTAGAAGTGATGTAACAAATAACATGAATCAACATGAGGAATTGATACGTGTCCATAAGTCCTAGAAATAGTCCAAAAGGAATCCAATGATCCCTGATAGTTTTCAAGTCCTTTAACAGTCTTATCTTGTATTAGGGAATCCAATGATTCCTGCAGATTTTGTTCTTAGGTCTTCTCCTTTGTTTTGAGGTTTTTCTCCTTTTCCTGTCTCTCTCCAGATGCTTGTTGCCACCAACTGTTTCCTTCTCTGTCTGTAAAAATACAAGCAAACCCTCTCTGCCAGGCAGTTAACCTATCTAATTTCCTTCTATTTACCACTTTCTAAATCTCCTCTCATCATCTGGCAATTACACTGGAGCTGTTTGCACTGGACACTGTCCTGTTGGTTTAAAAGGCCTGTATTCTCCCCAACTATAATACCTGTATAACTTATATAAGATTGTTTGATGCCTTGGGGAGGATGGAGCTAAGGGAAGGAGAAAAAACTTAGGACACAAAATCTTACAAAAATGAATGGTGAAAACTATCTTTGCATGTATTTGGAAAAATAAAATACTACAGAGGAAAAAAAAGAAAAGGGGAAAGGGAGAGGAAAGAAAAGCATCTGCAATATATGCTTCCACTTTTTCCTCCTTCTGTTCTCTCTTCTTAAACCTTATAAAGTCTGGCTTCCAACCCTATCATTCCACTATTCTCTCCAAAGTTACTGACAATTTCTTAGTTGTCAAATCCAGTGATTTACCAATTCATTCTCATTCACCTCAATTCTCACTCTCCTACACCTCTCTGCAGCCTTTGAAACTGTTGATCATTCTCTTATCCTTGATACTCTTTTCTCTAGGTTTTCAAGACAGCAATCTCTCCTGTTTCTCCTCTCTGATGACTCCTTCTTAGTCTCCTTTGCTGATTTCAGGGAGCCCCAGTTACAATCTATTCCATTTCTGGACCAAGAAATGAATAACTTATATAGAATGAGATATAGTTTTGGACATAACCAAATTTGCTTTATTGGATTACACCTATTTTATTAAAAAGTTTTTGCTTTTCCTTTTTTTTTTTTATACCACTACTTAAATTGCACTGAATCCCTATTGCTTCTACAATAAAATATAAACTTTACTTTTTAAAGCTCTTCTGTAAGTGGGCCCCAACTTATCTTTTCAGATTACTTCTCTTCCCACACGGTCCAGTTGAACTGAATTACGCTTTCTTCCTTTCACATGGTACTCAGTACTTCCTATTTCTGTAACTTAGTATTGTTCCTGCACTATATCCTAATTTTTTTTTAGTTGCCTATATATTTTTTATCAGATTATTAGCAAGAAAATTTGATACAATGCTTTTTTCTCAATCAACTGTTTCCTTTTTTATCTTAATTTTCATGTATTTCTCTATAGCTATTAATGGTATCTGATCTTATAGCATACTCTAAAATTCAAGTCAGGCAACCCACTTTAAAATACATCTGTATTATTAGTCTTCATTACTTCTTAAGATCAGAAAATCATCCAAAAGTACTTCATTTCTTGATTTGCAGTGTTTAAATCAGCCATTAGGAAATGGCTCTACAATCTGGTATTATGCCCAAAAAGTTATCAAACTGTGCATACCCTTTGATCCAGCAGTGCTCTTATTGGGCTTATACCCCAAAGAAATACTAAAGAAGGGAAAGGGACCTTATGTGCCAAAATGTTTGTGGCAGCTCTTTTTGTAGTGGCTAGAAACTGGAAAATGAATGGATGCCCATCAACTGGAGAATGGTTGGGTAAATTATGGTATATGAATGCTATAGAATATTATTGTTCTGTAAGAAATGACCAGCAGGATGAATACAGAGAGGATTGGAGAGACTTATATGAACTGATGCTGAGTGAAATGAGCAGAACCAGGAGATCATTGTACACTTCAACAACAATACTGTATGAGGATATATTCTGATGGAAGTGGATATCTTCAACAAAGAGAGGATCTAATCCAATTCCAATTGATCAATGATGGACAGAATCCGCTACACCCAGAGAAGGAACACTGTAAACTGTTTGCATTTCTGATTTTCTTCCCAGGTTATTCTTACCTTCTTCCTGTGCCAACAAGAAATTCGGTTCTGCACACATATATTGTATCTAGGGTATACTACAGCACATTTAACATGTATGGAACTGCCTGCCATCTAGGGGAGGGGGTGGAGGGAAGGAGAGAAAATTCAGAATAGATGTGAGTGCAAGGGATAATGTTGTAAAAAATTATCCATGCATATGTACTGTCAAAAAAAAAAAGTTATAATTATAGAATTAATTTTTTAAAAAATGTAAAAAAAAAAAATAAATAAATTTTAAAAAGGAAATGGCTTTAGCATAGGACTTGTCCTCCCTTGAGTAATTTATATTTTGGGATTTATCAAACTGTATTTAAGAAATAATGAATAGGATAAAAACAGAACAAGGAAAGATTTAGACAAAGTAATGGAAGTAGAATCACGAAAACAATGTATAACCACCACTACAAAAATATAATTCAAAGTGAAAAAAGCAATTTCAGTGTGAATGATGTGAAATTATGAATAAAATTGCCACAAAGTGAAATGAGGAGATCCTTCAGACATTCCTTTGCAATGAACAATGGATTTTGGAACAATATATTAGGTCAATTTCCCCTGCTATGCTTTTAAAAGTACAAGGATGGCTCTCTAGCAGATAGCAAACATAGAATAAATCATTTTTACTGAATAAAATTATTTGGGAAAATTGGGACTTTAACAAGCTCTTGATTTTATGAAGTTACTGATTGTTAAACTACTAAACATTTTCTAAAATAATGAAGCAATAAATGTGAGAAAAATCAAAGAGTTTTTTAAAATAAAGATCTCATCAATGGAAAAGGCATTAGAAATTGACAGACAGACAGAAAGAAAGGAAGAAAGGAAGGAAGAAAGGAAGGAAGAAAGGAAGGAAGGAAGGAAGGAAGGAAAGGAAGGAAGGAAGACAGGAAGACAGAAAGAAAGAAAGAAAGAAAGAAAGAAAGAAAGAAAGAAAGAAAGAAAGAAAGAAAAGAAAGAAAGAAAGAAAGAAAGAAGAGAAAGAAAGAGAAAGAAAGAAAGAAAGAAAGAAAGAAAGAAAGAAAGAAAGAAAGAAAGAAAGAAAGAAAGGAAAGAAAGAAAGAAAGAAAGAAAGAAAGAAAGAAAGAAAGAAAGGAAGGAAGGAAGGAAGGAAGGAAGGAAGGAAGGAAGGAAGAAAGAAAGAAAGAAAGAAAGAAAGAAAGAGAAAGAAAGAAAAAGAAAGAAAGAAAAGAAAAGAAAGAGAGAGAGAGAGAGAAAAATAATGTTTCTGTCCAATGTGGAATGCGTTAACAAGATATTAAGCTTCAGAAACTACTTTTATTCCATACAGTCTCAAAATATATAGAATTCTAATATGGTCCTATGACACTGTGCATCATTATACATACATACATGTGTGTACATATACACATATATGCTTATAATTATGGGATTATTAAATGCTGAAATGAAAGAACTAGTCTTTAGTCATTTTTTATAGATAAGAAAATTAGGGGCCAGAAAGGTTACATGACTCATACTAAATCACATATGGCAAAGTCAAGATGAACTCATATGGCTTGATTCCTAATCTAATGCTTTTTAAGGACCAAAGACATCAGAAGCATATTTAAATCTCTGTTTTGGCTCATCTTGAATGAAAATTGAATAAAATAAATTGAATAAAATTGAATGAATAAAAAAAATTATTTCCAAGAAAAATTAGTTATTAAAAACAAGTAAGTACATACTGTATACAAAGTATTTTACGTGAATAAATTTTCAAGACAGAGCAAATTTCATTTTGTTTAAGGTGTGTTCATATTTATATTTCTATAATTCGTTTTGCCAGGAAAGAAGGAACATTATACAAATAATTTCTTTTTCCAAAACAGGGAAACAAAGAAATTTTGAATATATTCTTTAAAAAATATATGCAAGCAATCTAGAGACCTACAAAGCCAGAAATAAGTCCATGACCCCCAAATACTATGGTAGAAACAAAGAAAGACCTCAAGTCTCAACTTGATTCTTGCTATAGAAGAGTGCTTTCACCTTAACTAGTATTTTAAGATTTTAACAAAATTTACTTATAGTAAATAAAAAAGGGTTTGCTTCAAAAAGCCACCATTAGTAGAGTTGCTATATACTTCAAGAAAACTAACCCAACCAATAGCATGAAGCATTCCAATATCAGTTATCTATCCAGTCTTTAGAAATCTACATATCTGGTGAGGAATGTCAATACTTTTTAAAAATATTATTTCCAAATCTAATACAAGCATAATAGATTTTTTTTTAAGAAAACGCATGCATTGCATTAAATGTTTATATATTAAGATCGTCATTATGAACACTGAACTTGGAGTTAGCAGGCAAGAATTTTGTTATTTTTGTTTGCTTGGGTCAGTCACTGGATACAATCTTTTAAGAGGTTCATTTTCTCATCTGTAAAAAGAAAGAGTTAAGAGGAAATAATCTTGGGACAGTTAGGTGATGCATTGAAGAGAGCACTGACCCTGGAGTGAGGAGGATTTTAGTTCAAATCCAGCCTCAGTCACTTGAATATTTATTAGTTTAACCACAATTGTCTTGCCCACTTCTCAAGAATAAACAATCTCTTAAGATTTCTTCTAGTTTTAATGGTCTATGAACCAGTTTCCACACTGTGCTGAGATGGATGCTTTTCTTTACTTTGAGGTTGATTACTATACAGTTGGCTCTGATACTTTCCCATGCTGTTGTTTCAATAATTAAATTCAGCCTCTCTAAATAATAGTCAAATATAGTATACCAAATTAGAACATACAGTCCTTAATTGTGCTACCATCTGATTACTTTTAAATAACCACATCTGTGGTAGATTTGAATAAAATAATTTCAAGTCTGTAATCTCCATAAAAAAGCTTATTTAAAAACAACCTTGATGAAAGCCAACCCTTCCATTTTTTTCCTAAATCAATATTAGGATAAAGATACAAAAAATATTCTAAATTTGGGAGTCAATATTTCATAAAATCATTAAAAATAATACTTAAAATTCTTAGTTTATCAGTAAAGATTTAAAATTCCAGAAATTACTTCCAGAAATTATATAATTAATTATATAATAATTAAGCCATACCTAAAAGTCCTCACTCTTAGTGGTGGTCATGTAACCTTTAAAAGAATCTCCAAGGAGAGGGAATTCATCACCTGCTGAAGCAGCTCATTTTTGGATTTAGGGTAGCTTTATTAGGAAGTTCTTTCTTAAAACAATCCTAAATTTTCCCTTTTGTAACTGGCTTCCACTGACTAGTTTCTAGTAACTAAGTAAGCAACAGGACAAGTCTAATCCCTATTCTACATGGCAACTTTCCAAACATTTAAAGACAATTATGTCAACCTTCTCCCCTTATCCTCACCCTAAGTAAAATATCCAATTTCTTCAACAGATCCTCATATGACAAGAACAGGAAGCTTTATCATCCTGGATATCCTGGTCTATATGTTCTCTTAGTTCACTAAATGCCTATTAAATACAAATCAATATGCTAGGAAAATTGGTATATAAAAATTAAATTAGTTCTTTTCTCCATAAGCTTACACTCTACTGGGGAATACAACATCTACATAGGTAATTAAATACAATATATATATATAAACCAAACATAAAAATAACTGGCATGTATATAGCACTTACTGTGTGCCAAGCACCATATGAAGCATTTACAAATATTTAATTTGATCTTGACAACAGCTTTATGAGGTAAACTCTATCATTATCCCCACTTTACAGTAGAGGAAACTTAGACAAACAGGTGAAATGACCCATGGCTACACATCAAGTAAATGTTTTGAGACTGCATTTTAACTCGTCTTCCTGACTCTAGGTCAGTAATCTATTCAGTGTGCGATCTAGCTAGCTGCCTGCTAGTATTACAAGTATTACTTTGTATAGTTGGCAAAAAAGGTGAACCTTGAAGGAATCCAGGAGTTCCAAGAGGGGGATATGAGAGGGGAGAAAATGTCAAGCAGAGAGGATAGATATCTTGTATAAATGATTGGAAGTAGGAATTGGATACTGAATATTCAGGGTAAATAAGCAAATCTGGCTAGAACATAAGAGTTCATGAAAAGGAATTGTGAAACATTTTTGGAAAGACAGGTTAGAATCATATTGTGAATGACCTCAAATGTCAGGAATTGGTTTTCTAAGAGAATTGCAAAAGTTTACATAGGAAGTAAAACAGACATTTTCTAGCACATAGAGGCCAAGAGAATAAAAAGTATGAATTCTTCCTAAAATGGGATCCTCAGAACTGAATACAATACTCTAGATTTATAGTCTAATTCAACTAGAATACAGCAAGACTATCACCTCTTTGTGATGAATGTTCTGTCTCTCTTAATGAACCCTAAATCACATTAATTACCCTGGCTGCCATGATAAGCTGACACTCAAATCCCCAGACTTATTTAAAAGAAACCTACCATGTAGTCACACAATTGAGAAATTTAGTTTTAAAAACCAAGTGTTAAGACAATATTTTTATTAAATTTCATCTTAATAGATTGATTGCAGAGGGCAGAAACTCCAAAAAGATATGGTTGAATCAGACAAAGGAGCACTTAAGGCTAACTCCCTTTTCATTGTGAGATAATTGCTCTATTAACATATATTTGGATAACGGTTCTCCTCACTATAGGTAGGGGCATGCTGAATGCTTGGTGTTAAGATAATCATTGGCAAGAATGGGGGGAAGGGAGGGGAAAGAGGAGAGAGGCTAGAGGCACTTGGCGGCAGGACAAGGAGGAGAGAGGCTGGAGACTCCAGACTCCAGGATTCTGTTTGCCTGCCTCCTTCACTTCTCCCCCTAAAAACCAAGGATTTTAATTTACCCTGACTCTGGCTGACCCCAAGGCCCTCCAGGGAGCTAGTTGTACTTTACAATTGGTCTTGCTCAATCTAGCTTATCAAGATCTTGTAATCTTGTTATTTAGATAGACAACACTACTAATTTTGTATGATCTTACAAATAGAAAGGTCTATGACTTTATCCAAGTCAGTGACAAAAATACCACTGGACTACACAGATCCTTAAAGTGTGCCACCCCAGACCCTTCTGCCAAACATACACCCAGTTCCAAATAAGCATAACTGTATTACTGTTTAAGCTATATCTTTTATACAAAAATGGCAAAATATTTTCTGAAATACTTTAATAATAAAATCAATTTAAACTAGACCTAAAACATTTTTCTGATCCATCAATTTAGTATTCAAAATAGATCTGTGACCTCATCTAATGACATAGATGACAACACATACATGCCTACTCATCTGAAACTCCTGACATTTTTGTATCCCTTGTGCCTAGAACAGAGGTTAGGCATAGGGTCTCTAGAGCTGTGATTTCATCTCCATATGCAACTCCCTGATTAAAAGACCCCCTCTTCCAATGGAGGCCAGAACTTCCTCTGCAACCTATTTAGAACATTGTAGAGAGCAATAAATGAATAAATGGCTTGTATTTCCAGAATCACATAGCCATTGTGTTGATCTTGAGCCCAGGTTTTCCTGACTCTATGGCCAATCTTCTATTAGCAGAATAAATCCAAAATATAGTAGATGCATAAGAAATATTTGAATTAAATTACATTACCATAATTTGTTTTCAAATAATCTTACTTCTACAATCTTTTTGGTAAGCACTTCATGGAACCTATATGTAAAGATAATTCATCTTCTATTTTACAAATGTTTTTGTAGATGAAAAAAAAAAAGCAGTTAGGAATAAAGTTTTTTTTTTTTTAAGTACAATTATAACTGTCAAACCATGAAATGCAAAAATTCTACTTTAACATACTAAATACGAAGTTGAAGGTAAATATAAAGTGATGTTATAGGAGAGGTTCTAAAAAAGGAGTTCTTTTTTGTGTCATTGACCCCTCTGGCAATTTGGTAAAGACTTTGGACTACTTAAAATGTTTTGAAAATTGTAGTTGTAGTAGTAACAAAAGCTAGCATTTATAGAATGTTTTAAGGCCTAAAAAACACTTTTAAAACACTGTCTTAGCAGTTGTCAAGTTCTGAAGTATCTATTTCAGCCAATAGTGTATCTGGCTCCCTTCCTCAACATCCACTACATACTCATCTCTTTTGCCTAAATTATAGTAATAGTTTAACCTGTCTCAACAAATTATTCTTACTGTTTCTCATTTTTTTTTTTTTTTGGCTGGCAATTGGAGTTAAATGATTTGCACAGATAGTAAGTGTTAAGTGTCTGAGACCAGATTTGAACTCAAGATCTTCTGACTTTAGGATTGATACTCTATCCACTACATCACCTAGCTGTTCCTCAAAGAATCTTAATACACAGAAATGAGCATTACTTTCCTCTACTGAAAACCCTTCTATGTATGGTAGACAAATAAAATAATTCTTGATCCTGGCATTCAAGGCATTCTATCTACCTTTGCTGTTTTTTCATACTAATTATTTCTTTTCACATACCTTGTTGTAGTCAAACCAGACTACTATCTCCTTCTCTTCCCCTCTTTCTCATTCACATTGTGTCTTCTTGCTCTGTACTTTTACTCATGCAAACTCCTTAAGTCTGCAATGCTACTACTTCTTCCATAAAATCCATTCCTACCTCTTTTCCATCAGCATTCAAATAAAAGCAATCTCTTCCTTCTAACATTGCCTAGAAATACTCTTTTCTTCTTTCTTGAATCACAGTATCTGTATGTATTCTTACACTACATTAGACTAAACTGTGGATAGAAAATGCTATCTGCATCCAAAGAGAATTATGGCGACAGAATGTAAATCAACACACATACCATGTTCACTTTTTTCTTTCTTCTATTTTTTTTTCTTGTGGTTTTCTCCTTTTGTTCTAATTTTTCTCTCCTAATATGAATTGTTTGGAAATATGTAAAAATGAAATGTACATATATAACCAAAAAAAGGAAAAGAATATTTTACATGTAACTAAGGAAATATATATATTTAAGTAGAAGTGATATTTGTGTCAGTCACCTGACAGAATTTTATTGGGAGGGAAACCCTTTGTAAGATATAAAGCAATATATAAAATATACAAAAATATTTCTCAGTTATTTAAAAAAAGGCTCAAGCAAATAAAGTTATTTGTATATGGCCTCCAATGTGTTGGTTTTAAATGAAATTACAAAGCAGTTATTGAACTTTAAGTACTATTAGCTTTTAATAATCTGAAAAATAACCAACATCAAGGAATTTTAATGAAACTTCACTATCATATGACTCAGTTGGTACCATCATAACCAACATTTTTATAGCACTCTGTAAAGTAGTTTACATTATTTTCCTTTTCTATTAAAGCTTTTTTTTTTATTTTTTAAAACATATGCATGAACATTAGCCCTTGCAAAACCTTGTATTCCAATTCCCCTCTTCCCCCACATTCTCCCCTGGATGGCAAATCCAATCATCTATTATTTTTTTATAAAAGATTCCTTTTATAAAATATTATAAAACATATTAATATAATTAATTATGCGATAACAATTATTATATAATTAATACATATTTTATTATTATAAAATTCCTTTCTAGGATTCAGGAAGCTTAAAAAATTTTTTTGAAAACTTTATTTCAATAAAATTAGCTTCTTTGACAATTCTATGTACTTTATACATCTAAAACTATTAGTCTGAGAAGAATCCATAAACTTCACCACACAGCCAAAGGGTACCAAAGGTTATCATGATAAACAAAAAAATTAAAACCCCTATCTTAGCCAAAAGTAGCGCCTCCTTCTTGAGGCCTACCTTCAATTTTAGAAATCATCCTTCAAAAACAGACTGATATACACTATGTTTGAAGTCAGAGGATCATAAACTTACTTAATCTCAGTTCCTCATCTATACGATGAGGCATCTGGACTAGATGATTTGGAAGATTTCTTCCATTTCTAAATCCATTATTTTATGATTAACTTAAAAGATGACTTTTGTATGTAACAGAATTTCTTTATACTAGGAAAAATAAAATATGTTAATTTGCATATTAATCACATACAGTATGGACAGTAGAGTTCTGGGCCTGGAATAAAGCAATTATCATTCATTAAGTGCCTACTATGAGGCAGCTAGGTGGGCAATACAGCACTGACCTTGGAATCAGGAAGACTCATCTACAGGAGTTTGAATCTGGCCTAGCTATGTGACCCTGGGCAAATCACTTAACATAACAGTATTTGCCTCATCTGTAAAATGATTCAGAAAAGGAAAGAGCAAATCACTCCAATTATCTTTTCCAGGAAAACTGGCAATTGTATCACAATTGAGTCAGACACAACTGGAAAACAATTGAAGTATCTACTATGTGCCAGGCATTGTGCTTAATATTGGACATACAAAAAGAGGCTAGACTCTCAGCCCTCAGAGAGCTTACAAGTAAATCGAAGTGCTCTTAATCTAATGAGTAATACCCAAGTTCAAATCAGGCCTCAGATTTTTACTAATGGACAAGTCATTTAATCGGTTTGCCTCTTTGCTCATCTGTAAAATGGGACGTTTCTACGTTCATTGTAAGCACCAAAGAACTACTAAACAAATTGTGGTAAATAAATGTTATAGCATATTACTAAGCTTATAAAAACAAGAAATAATGAAGAAAGGATTATACAGATGACTTTATACTCTCCTTACTTAGTGATCTCACTCATTTCCATAAACTTAACAAGTAGTTCTATATTGATGATTCTCAAATCTACCTATCCTGCCATAAGCTTTCTGCGGATCTGTTTCACATCTCTTAATTCTTTTCAGACATATCAGACCATATATCCAATAAGTATCTTAAACTCAATATGTTCAAAATGGAACTCATTACCTTTCCTCCTAAACCCTCTCCCGTTCCAAATTGCTCTACTCCCATCCAGGCCACCTCCATTATCCCTCAGGCTCATAATCTAATGTCATTCTAGGCTCCTCATTGTCTCTCATTCCCCATATAGCCAGTCTGTTGTAAAGGCCTTTTGATTTCACCTTTACTACAAAATCTCTTAAATCTATCCTATTCTCTTCTTTTAACAAAGTCACCACTCTGAAGGGCCTCATCTATACATGGGCTCTAGCAATAGCCTGCGGGTGGATTTGCATGCGATAAGTCTTTCCCCAATCTATACCATCCTCTATTGTTGACCAAATTAAATTTCCACTTGAGATCCAGTCATGTCAATCTTTTACTTAATATGCGCCAGGGGCTCCCTAGATTCAAATACAAAATTTTCAGTTTAATCTTCAAAGCCCTTCATACCTAGCTCCCAATCTTTTCAATCTTTTTGTAACCCAACTTTAACTCTCATGTACTCTTCAATGCAATTGAGACTGGCCTCCTTGTTGTTGCATAAAGAAAACATCCCAATTTACATCAAACTAAAAAGTTTCTGTACAAACAATACTAATGCAAACAAAATTAGAAGGGAAGTAACAAATTGGGAAAATATTTTTAAAAGTAAAGGTTCTGACAAAGGTCTCATTTCCAAAATATATAGAGAACTGACCCTAATTTATAAGAAATCAAACCATTCTCCAATTGATAAATGGTCAAAGGATATGAACAGACAATTCTCAGATGATGAAATTGAAACTATATCCACTCATATGAAAGAGTGTTCCAAATCACTACTGATCAGAGAAATGCAAATTAAGACAACTTTGAGATACCACTACACACCTGTCAGATTGGCTAAGATGACAGGAACAAATAATGATGAATGTTGGAGGGGATGTGGGAAAACCGGGACACTAATACATTGCTGGTGGAGTTGTGAAAGAATCCAGCCATTCTGGAGAGCAATTTGGAACTATGCCCAAAAAGTTATCAAACTGTGCATACCCTTTGACCCAGCATTGCTGCTATTGGGATTATAGCCCAAAGAAATACTAAAGAGCGGAAAGGGACCTGTATGTGCCAAAATGTTTGTAGCAGCTCTTTTTGTTGTAGCTAGAAATTGGAAGTTGAATGGATGCCCATCAATTGGAGAATGGTTGGGTAAATTATATATGAAGGTTATGGAATATTATTGCTCTGTAAGAAATGACCAGCAGGAGGAATACAGAGAGGCCTGGAGAGACTTACATCAACTGATGCTGAGTGAAATGAACAGAACCAGAAGATCGCTGTACACTTCAATGCTGTATGAAGAGGTATTCTGATGTAAGTGGATATCTTCAACATAAAGAAGATCCAACTCACTTCCAGTTGATCAATGATGGACAGAAATAACTACACCCAGAGAAGGAACACTGGGAAGTGAATGTAAATTGTTAGCATTACTGTCTATGTACCCAGGTTACTTATACCTTCGGAATCTAATACTTAATGTGCAACAAGAAAATGGTATTTACACATATATATTGTATCTAGGTTATATTGTAACACATGTAAAATGTATGGAATTGCCTGTCATCAGGGGGAGGGAGTGGAGGATAATTTGGAAAAATGAATACAAGGGATAATATTATAAAAAAATTACTTATGCATATATACTGTGGGAAAAAAATTCTAAATTAAAAACAAACAAACAAAAAAATCCCATTTCTGGGCTTTGGGCATTTTCTTTGGCTGTCCCCCATATCTGGAATGTGCACTCTCTTCATCTCTGCCTCCTGGCTTCACTGGCTTTTTTGAAGTTACCTTTTATAAGTCTTTCTCTCTTAATTCTAGTGCCTTCACTCATTTACTTATATCCCACAAATGCTTGCTTTGTTTGCTTGTTGCCTCCCTCAACAGAGTATCAATTCCTTAAGAAAAGATCCTATCTCTTGGTGTCTGAATCCCCAGCATAGTACTCAGCACATGTTAGGATTACTAAGTGAGAACTCGGGTTGTCTGGATAGTGACAAGGTGAGAATTCAGGTTGGACAATTACAAGGTGAGAACTCAGGTTGACTTGATGGAAGGAGCAGGCTCATTGGCTGAGGTGGTTCTTCCCAGAAGCCCTTGCATTATCCCACGCCCATTCTCTGGGAGAATAAAAGAGAGAACAGTGGGCCTGGAAAGTGAGTCTGCCTGGAGAAGGATAAGAGCTGGAGGAAATTCAATAAGAAGACTCTGCATTGCATCAGGCTTGACGGGGCTCTCTGCAGGAAGGGAAGTCACTTCTCTGGACAAGAGTTAACAGCAAGTGCCTGGAGACAACGGTTCACTACAGGAAGAAGAATCTGTCCAAGAGATTTGAGTTGACACAGCAGATCTCTTCCCAGAGAGCGATCCAGCAGCTTCTGGAGACGACAGCTCGCTACAAGCACATAGTTAGTAGGTGTTTAATAAATGTTTACTGATTCATCATGTGAGAAATGCTGAACAGTTGGATTTCCATAGTGTTGCAAACTTCAAGACAGTGTAGGATAGTGGTTATCACTGAGCAAGAGATTTTCAGAATGTGAGAGGTTAAGGAAGGTTAACAGAAAAATTAAGTGATCAATAGAAGCCTGGAGAATAAGGGAAATTGGGAAACTAGGAAGGCACAAATAGATCTAGCCAATCAAAAAAGGTCTTGTTTTGAGAAAACTACAAACTTAAGGTAATTGCTCATCCAACCCAAACTAGTTAGGGTCAATGACCTGACTAAATCTCTACTGTGCCTGTTTAATAGGCTAATTAATATTAAACTGCACACTCATAAGGAGTTTTTCTGCCATTTTTGAACATGGGATATATGATGAGGGAGGGGAAACATATTTATACATATTTAGGAGGAAACAATAGTGGGAGGATCAGAAAGATTGTAATCCAAAAGGAAGGAGGACCTTTTAAAAGACCTTATTAAAGAACCTTAAGGGGAAGCTGTGCCAAGATAACAACTATAAAGCTTCTCTCATTTCTGTGCTCAGGGTTTACTCTTCTCAATGAGGGGCAGAATCCACTTAAGGCTAGAAGGGTAAGCCAATTCTTTAAGATTCTTCTTTAATAACTTTTCCTCAAAACCATCTGCATCCAGAAAAGACTGTGTCCCTGAGTGTGGATCACAACATTGTGTTTTCATTTTTTAAAAACTGTTTTTTGCTTGCATTTTGTTTTTTTCTCTTTTAGATCTAATTTTTCTTATGCAGCTTAATTGTGGAAATATGAATAGAATAACTGCACATAATTAACATATTTTTAAAAAATTTTTGTTGCAAGGGAAGAATGGATATCTTGAAAGACAAATATGATATAAAAACAAAAGCAACAGAATTATTTTGTAACAAAATGTTAAAATCTGTTTATTTCATTCAAATAGTACTCCCTTGAATTATTTGCTATCAGACCCATTTTGGTCTAAATTTTGGGTGGGAGAGTTTTTAGAAATTTGAAAACTACTTTGTTGCTATCTTAGCAATTTTCATTAATCTTGACCATCTCAGCCCCATTTACTAAGAAACACACCGAGAGATACATAGTCATCAATCTAGAAACTCTAGACATGGTTAAGTAGCTTAAAGAACCACTGAAGGGTACAGAAACAACATTGGTGGTCAGAGCTATATTCTAACTTTCAGAATTAAGCATTGGCATTTTAGGGTGAGCATATGTCATGAGATATAAGTAATAACTAAATCAAATTAAATAAAACATAGCTTACCATATCAGGGATTTGCAGTTTGTAGATATCGTAAATTTTTAAATATCGATTTGTCCACTAATGGAATGATAAATTCTCTACAAAGAATACCGTCAAGTTTTAAAGAAGCTTTAAAACCAAGGAAGTTTGTCGGTCTTCAATTGCAAAGTTACTTAAAATTTAAATAACGTAAGAAATCTTCCTTCAGTAATTCCTTGATTCTTATGAATAAGAAATTGACTCAATCTTTTTCTACTGGAAATTGACAAAGTAATGCTTCCAAAAGGAATTGCCTGCTCTGTCAACAGCTGTACCAGTGTCCAGTGTTCATGGGCTCTTAACTGCTTTACTAGGTAGTTTTCTACTATGACTACATACCTAATAAAATAGCTTTTTTAAAAAACACCCTTGGGAATGGGGAAGAATGCAGTGCTTTTGTTGGATGCCTTCATTTAGCTTCACAGATAGTTTTCATTAGCTCTAATTTTAACATACCTGAACTTACATCAAAATCCTGGTGGAAATTGATACTTCCAATGTCAAGGGACATCCTTTCACAAGATAATAGTTCACCCAATCTACTGTATACTTTACATACCTCTAACAAAAATCAGTGTGATTAAGAAGTAAAACTATACCACTGGGAAGTAAGAATTCTTCCTGGTTCAAAGCTATCATCCCATCCCATCAGTGGACAATTAAAAAAAAAAAAAATCTATGGAACACATATTACCAGATACAGTAAACTATTTTTCATTCATTTTGATTTAATTAACTCCTACAATTCATAGTATGGAAACCCAAAATATCAATGCCTAGTCCTGAAAGTCAGAATATAGATCTGACCATCAAGGTTGTTCCTAACCTTAAATGATTATCTGAACTATTCAACCATGTCTAGACTTTCCAGACCTAATCTCTAACAATGGCCTAGGTCAAGATAACTGTGATCTAATTGACAGTTCTTCAGGTCAAGATAAATCCATATCCAAAGGGGAAATGGTTTCTAGCATCTACTGCTGCTGTTATTATAATATATAGAACCTGGTAAAATTTTAGAAAACTAGAATCATAAATAATGGAACTCAGAACTCAATAGCCCATTTTTTGGAAATCACACACAAACTTCTTAGGAAAGAACTTCGTGTTTAATTTTTTTTTTTTTTTAAATGCTGTAAAAACTGGAAAGCAGTCCAGGAGAAATTAAGCTTAGACCAAAATCATATTGCACTACACATCCTAAATGGATACATAACTTATTATTAAAACTGAAAAGAGTTTGCTAAGATGTACAAATAATTTACATATACATTTATACATATGTAAATGTATGTCTATTTTATATAACCAAAAACCATAATCCCTTAGTGATTAAAGAATATAATAAACAAAAAATTGTCAAAAGAACAGCAAATTAGGGGCAAAGATGGCAGCGGATAGAGCACTAGCTCTGAAGTCAGGAGGACCAGAATTCAAATCCATCCTTGGGCACTTAACACTTACTTATTGTTTGACTTCTGGGCAATCACAACTGCCAAGCAAAAAAAAAAAAAAAAGAATTGCAAATTATTAACAAAACATCTATATGAAAGAATGATCAGACCACTACCAAGTAAAATGCAAATCAAATAATTCTCAAGTTTGAAGTCAGTCTGCAAATTGGTAAAGATGACAAAGGATGGAAATAGTTGATGTTAGAGGGAGTGTGGGAAGATAAGACTTAGTGCATTACAGATGGAACTGTGACTATATATTTTGGAAAGCACACTAGAATTATGCAAATAAAGAAAATGTCCATACCTGACCCGAGGATTCCATTACTATGTATTTTTTACTCCAAGGAATAAGAAGCTATACGGTTTACTTATCAAAGGAAGGTTGCTTCTTTTGATTTTTTGTCATTTTTCCTTTTTTGTCTCCCCCCTCATAAGGCCCAAGAAAGCCTTGATGAAATTGTCTTTGGTCTAAAAGAGATGGCCAAAAGACCATCTTTTTAAATTTGATAACATGTTAGCCTTGATAATAAAATGACTAAATCCCCCCCAAAAAAGGATAAGAAAGTCCCCAATCCCACAAATGATCACAGTATCACATTTTGTGACAGCAAAATGGTACATGACTATAATGGAACACTGCAGTGCTTTTAAGAAATGAAGATTAAGGTAACTATAGAGAAACATGGAAAGATTTATATAAACTGATGTAGAGTGAAGTTTGCATAAACAAGAAAACAATGACAACAAAATAAATGGGAACACAAGTAAATGTAAAATTATAATGAAAAAGGATGGCCTGAAAGAGATGAAAAGATACTCTCCCACCCCTTTACAGATAGGAGTCCATGTACATCACAAATTTTCAGACTTTTCCCAATATATTGATCAGTTGTGTCATTTCCCCTCTTTTACTTGTTGTCTTAAAACCACAATTTGATATATGAGGTGTCTCTCTAGGATAGGAAGGGATAAAAATAGAAACTATGGCAATAAAAATAAAAAACAATATATATCAATGAAAACTGATTTTTTGAAAAAATAAACTTTAGAAAGGTACTCCACTTATTAATCAACAACCTTTAAGAATTTTCTATGTGCCAGATACTGTGCTAAGTATGAAGAATACTAAGAAAAAAAAGGCAAAAACAAGATCCTTGCTCTCAAATAATTTACATTCTATTATAATGGAGGAGATAATTTGCAAATAAATATGTACTTACAATATTGAAGGCTAAATCTTAAGGAAGCAAAGGAAGCCAGGAATGGAAAGAGGAAGGACAGTCATGGAGGACAAATTATATAACAACTAAAACTGGAAAGAAATTAAGAGGCTAGGTTGTGAAGAATGTATGCCAGACAAAAGATTTTATATTTAATCATAAACTAGAATTGATTCATAGGGTAGACATGATCAGGTGTGCACTTTGTGAAAATCACTTAGGCAGCTGAATAGAAGATGGAGTAGGAAGAGAGTTGAGGGCAGGAAGACCAATTGGAAGGTTACTGTAATAATCCAAAGAAAAGGTAATAATAAAGGTATTTGAAGATGAAGGAAGATGATAGATATGTGAGTGAAGAGAAAGGGACATATGTATGGGATGTTGGGATTGTAGAAATAACAAGGTTTCACAATAAATTGAATATGAAGGGTGAACTGAGCGTGACACTATGACTGCATGTCTGGGAGAATGTTAGTGCCTTTGACAGTGAAAGAAAAGTTAAGGAAAGGAGAGGAGAAGGAGAGTAGAGAATGAATGAGTTGTTTTGAGCAGGCTGCATTTGAGATACATAGAGGATATGCAATTTGAGGCATTCTAAAAGCAGATGGTGAGACTAAGGCTGGACATAAACCTGGGAATTACACACATGAAAATGATAATTGAAACCATGAGTCTTATGAGATTACCCAGTGAGCTAATATAGAGAAAAAAAACAAACAAATCTGGACAGATCTCAGGGGACAGCTATAATTAGTGGATTTGACCTTAGATGAAGATCCAACAAAGGAGATTGAGATTAGAAAAGATAACAAGTAGAGGGAAATTTTATAAAAATCCAGAGAGGAGAGAGTACTCAGGAAGAGGTGATCAGATATAAAGGTTGCTATATAGATCAAGGATCAGGATTGAGAGAGAAAAGGATAGTTGTACAGCTTCTTAAACTATAGTTTGCAATCCCATTTGGAGTCTCATAACTGAATGTGGAAGTTGCAAAATTTATGATTTATTATCAATAAACACTTAATTTTTATACCTATTTTATGTATCTATGTTCATGTAAAAATTTCTTGGGTAAAATAGGTCAAGGAGAGAAAAGCTTTAAGAAACCCTGTTTTAGAGAAAAATGAAAGCAGGACACCATTATATATGCTATGTTATGCTATGCTATACTATACCAAGTATTGATGACTGTCTCACGGAGTTTAATCTAGACAAGAATATAAGATGATAGCTAGAAAAGGTAATCAAGTGAAATTTGTAGTCAAATGAAGGTTGTAGTTGTTGCTGTTTTGGGGAAAGGATGTAACTGAGATGGAACTATTAGGTAAGAAGAGATTGAGCATAAAAGAAAGAATGGAATAATAAGCAGGCAAACTGCTGGAGAAGATGGGATCAAAGATGCACGTAGAGGGGTTAAAACAGGGCAAATAGGACTTTATCTAAGACAGGGGAAACAGAAAACATTAGGAGATGATACTTGAATGATGTGTGAAGAGAAGAGTGAATGACCTTATTTCTTTTCATGAAGTATTTACTAAGTGAAGTCCTCTAAATTAACAGGAATCAATAAAGACAGAAGGTGGTTAAGAGATGGTATGGTTTGGAAAAGTCACTGTGGCGAGTACAATATTAAATCAATAAGGAAGGTATAAAAAGTTTCTATACACACACTCACCTAAGACTTTTAAATGGGAGTAATACTGAGTAGAAGTACAGAAGAAATTAGAAAAAAGAACTTCGGAAGGAAATTCAATAATCAGGACAATTTTGCTATCCGTGTGTTAAATCTGATACGTATTTTTAAAACAGGGGTATGTAATAGATGTAATATGTCATCTTTTTTGAAGATTAAAAATGTCTAGTGATATTTAAATTATTTAAATGTTCATTTAAAAAACTGGTAAATGTACAGAATGGAGCAGGAATGGACATAGAGAAAGAAAATAAGGAAAACAATAGTTAATGGATAGCAAAGCAAAAATAGATAAGATGGAGACTTGAATGAGAAATTGGCTTAGCAAGGTGAAAAAATACTCTAGTTAATAGTTAAGCTAAGTAAAATACAAGCTATTTAATAGTGATGAACTATTTTTTTTTACCTCTTTTCTGTATTTCTAGACAGAACTACATTTTGGAGATGTGATCAACATTCAAATTTTAAAACAAATATCTGCTTTATAGCTTATTCTTTGAAAAATCATCAAGTTCTTACCTACATGGCAAGAATGAGAGAGCCAATTAAATAACAAGTAATTAAGGAGTGCTTAATAGCAATAATTTGGGAATTATATGTTAGGCTCAATACAGGCATTCAGTAAGTACTGAATTGAATAAAACCATCATAGTATTCACTTAAAAATGAAATAAACAAATGCATTTTTCAAATAAGATCAAATCTGAGAAGGCTAAATTCTGAGGCATCATTTTAAACTATAAGTGGGTTTTTTTTTTAACATGCCATTTTGATAATCATTTGAAAAGTGCCATATTTTAGTTTTTGAAAGTAACTATTTGTTACAACCAAAAAAACAATAATGGAGAAAATAATTTATTCAAGAATTTATTCAAAATCCTGAGAATGTACCAAAGAGACACAAAGAGCCTAATATACTTGGATTAAAATACATATATAAGACTTTTTAAAGAGTTTTATTGAAAAATAGCCCCTCAAAGAAACATATATGTGCCAAAATGTTTGTGGCAGCTCTTTTTGTTGTAGCTAGAAACTGGAAGATGAATGGATGTCCATCAGTTGGAGAATGGTTGGGTAAATTGTGGTATATGAAGGTTATGGAATATTATTGCTCGGTAAGAAATGACCAGCAGGAGGAATACAGAGAGGCTTGGAGAGACTTACATCAACTGATGCTGAGTGAGATGAGCAGAACCGGGAGATCACTGTACACTTCAACAACAATACTGTATGAGGATGTATTCTGATGGAGGTGGAAATCTTCAACATAGAGAAGATCCAACTCACTTCCAGTTGATCAATGATGGACAGAGGTAGCTACACCCAGAGAAGAAACACTGGGAGGGGAATGTAAATTGTTAGCACTAATATCTGTCTGCCCAGGTTGCATGTACCTTCGGATTCTAATGTTTATTGTGCAACAAGAAAATGATATTCACACACATGTATTGTACCTAGACTATATTGTAACACATGTAAAATGTATGGTATTGCCTGTCGTCGGGGGGAGGGAATAGAGGGAGGGGGGGTAATTTGGAAAAATGAATACAAGGGATAATATTATAAAATATATATATATATAATAAAATAATAATAATAATAATAAAAAAAAAAGAAAAGAAAAATAGCCCCTCCCTTGTTCATTTCTGAAGTCAAAATACAAAATTCTATTCAATAAGTACAACAGAGGCCCTCTTCTCTCCGAAGTCATCTTAAAAAATGTCCAGATTTTACAGATGAGGAAATGAATCCAACAGGTATAGTTACTTGCTCAAAAACAGAGCTATTAAGTGGTAGAGCCAAAGTTAAAACCCAGGTCCTCTCACACCAAAGCAAGTACCTTTTCCATTATACCAATGGACTTCCAATTTTGTATTCTACTGAGGAAAGAGAAAAATAGGTGAGGAGACAAAGGAAAGAAAAGAGGGAACAGCCAAATAATCTGAAATGTTATCCAATCCCTAAGTAAAGATCTAACTCATTTATAACACCAGTTTAAAACTCATTCAGACCTATCCCCAAAAAGGGAGGAGGGGGAGAGGATAAGGTATTAAGACGTTAAGAATATTCCCAATTTGAGTAAGTTTTTTAAAGGACTCCTTTTAGTCCTTTTAGAATAAATTCTTAACTTATGGCCTTTCAGATCTCTCCTTTTCTATGAAAAACTTAAGACAATTTTTGAGAGGCAAGTATTTATATTTATAAAATTATTTTATATTTACACAATTGAATCCTTCTCCTCCAAAATTTAGAAGGGTTATTCCAAAAATTAGGGGGAAAACAGAAAATGGTCTGTCAGAAAGTCCATGTCTCAAAGTTATAATCATTCCAACTAAAAATTCTTAGTTACCTTGATTTTTAATAACATCTGAACACAATATGTAACTCTAGTTATATATCTCTGTTCCTGACATCATAAAAAAAGTGCTAAGCCTTAGTAGTCAAACAGGTGCTCACATTCCCTGCAGATAGACAAAAAATTCATTACTTAGTCCTCAGAGCCTCATTTTCCACACCTGTTGGATCATATTTTACAGGGTTGTTGTGAGGAAAGTCATTTATAATATGCCCTTGTTATTAAGTACCCATTACATGATAGGCATTGGGGAAACAATGATGATAAAAGTTTACTTCTAAAGATCTTATAATTTAAAGTAGAATATTTTAACATGTACACAGAAAAAGAAGGATACAAAATATAAAGAGCAAAGGAAAGATGCAAAGTGATCCAGGAAAATTTGAGGAGGAAGAAATAACTTGTCACCCAGAGGGCAATAAGGAAAAGCATGATGAAGGAAAAGGAGCTAGGATTTGAAGAACTAGCATTTCAAATAAGGAGAATGAAAGGTGGAAGAGAGAGGGGAGTGCATTCCAGACACCCTGCACTAATGTCAAATAAATAAGCATTTACCATGTGCCAAACATTGTACTAAGCAATAGGGGACACAAATAAAGGCAAGAACAGTTCCTCCTCTCAAAGAGCTGGGAGGGTGGGGAATTCAGGGTGGGAAGGAGAAGTATGTACAATTAAGCTATATAAAGAAAAAATTGGAGAAAATCTTACAGGAAGGGCATTAGCTTTAAGGGGAAAGAATTCTTGTAGAAAATGGGATGTTCAGCCATTTTGGAGAGCAATTTGGAACTATGCCCAAAAAGTTATCAAACTGTGCATACCCTTTGATCCAGCAATGTTATTACTGGGCTTATATCCCAAAAAAATACTAAAGAAAGGAAAGAGACCTGTATGTGCCAAAATGTTTGTGGCAGCCCTCTTTGTAGTGGCCAGAAACTGAGTGGATGCCCATCAATTGGAGAATGGTTGAATAAATTGTGATATATGAATATTATGGAATATTATTGTTCTGTAAGAAATGACCAACAGGATGATTTCAGAAAGACCTAGAGAAACTTACAGGAACTGATGCTGAGTGAAACGAGCAGGACCGGAAGATCATTATACACTTCAACAACAATACTATATGAAGATCAATTCTGATGGATGTGGCCTTCTATAACAATGAGATGAACCAAATCAATTCCAATAGAGCAGTAATGAATTGAACCAGCTACATTCAGCGAAAGAACTCTGGGAGATGACTATGAACCACTACATAGAATTCCCAATCCCTCTATTTTTGTCCGCCTGCATTTTTTATTTCCTTCACAGGCTAATTGTACACTATTTCAAATTCTGATTCTTTTTGTACAGCAAAATAACTATTTGGACATGTATACATATATTGCATTTAACATGTATCGGTCAACCTGCCACCTGGGGGAAGAGGTGGGAGGAAGGAGGGGAAAAATTGGAACAAAAAGTTTTGCAATGGTCAATGCTGAAAAATTACCTATGCATATATCTTGTAAATAAAAAACCATAATAAATAAATAAATAAACCTGGGGGGGGGGGGGAAGGAAAGAAAATGGGATGTTAGCTACCTTGAAAGAAGCCAGAGATGAAGAGGCAAGGTGGAAAGCCACTAAAAAAGTTCACATCCAAAAGCAACACTACTGTTGTTTGAAGTCTATTCTCAACTATCATTGAACCAGGGTCTCAAAGATAATGCATTCTTTGCTCTAGAGGAGCACCTTTGTTGCACTGGCTCAGGAACTCAAAGACTTTACAATGAACCCAACTGACATACTGAAGTCACAAGGTTAGAGGTTTCAATCTGCTTCACCTGATACCATGAGGAAAGGAGTCAATTATATCTACCAACAGACTTCTTTTTGTCACTGATCTTCCTGAAATATATGCCCAGTAGTGAGATGAGTGTGCTAAAATTTGTTAAGTTTAGTGATGATTCTTAAATAATCACAATTTTTTTCCCAGAATGGTTGGGGTCAATTCACATCTACCTATAAAATATATATATTAGTGTTTCTATTTCACCACTCTTTATTATCTTTGGTGATAGTTATGAGATGAAACCTCAGAATTATTTAAAATTGCTTTACTTTTATAAGTGATTTAGAGTATTTCACATTTGTTGATAGCTTCCATTTCCTTTGATAACTGTCTGTTTAAATCCTTTGACCACTTATCTATTAATGAAGTATTCTATTTTATATACAGTACCTTAAAATCTTTAAATGGCACTAAGACTTTTGAGTTAATCTGTATTTGTATCAGTTCCCTAACTATCTGGATATAAGACTTTTTGGGGGGGAGCAAAAGGTAGGTTTCATTAAAAGAGATTACAAACAAAATGTAGGGATATAGTAGACATCAAGAGTGGTAAATATGAAATAGAGTGGGGAGAACATAGAAAAGAGTTTTAATAATTAATGATGGAAAGCACAAGTTTCCTAGTAGAATTTGCCATTTACCAGGAGAAAGGAAACACCTCAGGAGTCTGGGGCATACCCTTAGCTGACAGCTAAATCCTGATAGGGACTTAGCACCCCAAAAGTGTTAGTTAGCTATAAGGAAGAAAGGAGAGCTACTAAAAGGTATGCTGGGGCTAGGAATCACCATGTGCCATGGGAGAGGGGTAAGAGGAAAGTCATCATGAAGCAAAGTGCCATAGTGGACTAACCCAAAAAGAGGGCATCAGCATGGCCTGGGCCTGCCTGAAATAGATTTATACAGAAAATTTAACCTCAGGGACTGGGATTTCTGATAGGACATGACAAGTGGGCTGCCCATAACCCCTACAGAAGGTGGGCTTTAGAGGTTTGATTATATAAAGAACTGATGTAAATATCCTGCCCCTCAAAGGCAAAGTCTTTTTATAGTTATGTTGTTTAGTGCTTACAAAAAGCATTTAATTTTATCTAATCAAAACAATTTTTCAATTACACATGTTTAACCTATACTCCAGCATATATATTTTTTTTATTTGCTATCTTGGGGATAGGGTAGGAAGAAAAATTTGGAATACAAAGTTTTGCAGAGCTGAATATTGAAAACTATATTTGCATATGTTTGGAAAAATAAAATACTATTGAAAAAAGAATAATCTTTTGTGGTCAGCTTTGGACACTGCTTAAATCTTCACCTCATCAGTAGTGAAAGGTATCTTTGTCATTATATCATTAAAACCATAGCATCAATTCTTATATCTTTAAAAAATTATTTGATCTTCTGACAAGTTGGATACAGATATTTGGAGCCAATTATTGTATTTGGTATAAAGATAATTCATTACATACTTCTTACCAACCTTCTCAGCAGCTTGCTTGAGTTGACAGAATATGTATGTTTGACTGCCCTGGATTAGATTTATCTAGTCTAGTAGATTATACTTTGCTAGTTTTTAACCAGTATCAAGTAGTTTTCAAGATAATCGCTTTAAATTTTGAGATCCTTTTATTTCTACTTCCCCCCCATATTTCTCTTGAGATTCTATATTTTGCTCTCTAAATGAACTGAAATATTTTCAAGTTCTATCAAGTAGTTCTTTGGTAATTTATTTGACAGACTACTAAATCTGTAAATAAGTGTAGGCATTATTGTCATTTCTATTACACTGGCTTAGTTCAAGCATGAAAAGGAAATGTCTGTCCAATTATTTAAATATTTATTTTTATAAGGAGTATCATAGTTAAATGTAAGTCCTGAGTATACATCAATGCATAATATTTTCTGAATTCTATAGTAATTCTGAGTGAAAATCTGGTAACATATGGGTGTGAATTCACTTTTAAATTATTTTCATATGAATAATCATTTCATGTCTTTGTTCATATAACCCAAGTTCATGTAACCATTATATTTAAAGGCTGGTAAATTCAATATTGAAGGTCTGGTTATTTCTTCTCTTTTCTTTGACAAGTACCACCAAGAAGTAGTGATACCCTGGTTAACTGGTATGAGTCTTGTATACTTTAAATTCACATCATACCAAGAATTTTCCATTCAATTTTAAAAAACATGATAACAATTAATAGAATAAAAGTTCATTAAGAATTGGAACATAGCAAATTAAACATGCTAAACAGAGAGATTAAGCATAGCCCAGTAGATAGTGACTTTTGAGTCAGGAAGACCTGAGGTCAAATGCGACTTTTAATATACTACTTTTCTGACCTTCAGCATATTACTTTACCTTTCTGAAAGTTCAATCTGTAATAGGTCCTTAATGTACTGACTACTGTTATCACTTTTGCCATCTGCTTCAGTGGACCTGCACCAAGGATCCCAAGGCATTGATCTAAGTATAAGAAAACTAGAATACTACAGCAGCTCTCCCTTCTCCTCTTACCTTTATTAAGCCCGTATATGACAAGATATGCTAAATACAAAGGAGACATGGAGATCAATAATCTCAGAGGAATTTGTAATCTAGTGAGAACATATAAAAGTAACTACAAATCATAAATGAATAAACACACATGCTAGTCAAAGTCCAATAAAGGACTATTTCCAAATGGGGAGACAAGGGAAGGCTTTATGGGAGAATCATGGGGCAAGGTGGCTAAAAATAGCTGAGTTGAATCTTTGACAGATTAGAGTCACCTTGATAAGGAAGTTCTCTATGTGAAGAAGATGGGAAGAAAAAAAAAATTCATTAAAAGGAAATTGAACTCTTGAGTTACAAAACAAAAAAATCAATGAAGGCAGTAGAGAAGCAAAAATCCAATTCCTCCATTGTAAATAGAAGGGAGACTAATAATATAAGCTACAGTATAAAATACCAAAGTTTTTTACAAGATCACAAGCAATGGCATCTCTCTATATATATTTACATTCAAAATGAGTAAATAAGGTGCAAAATGGAAAATGGTTTGTCTTTAAAAAGCCAACCTGTTTTTTATAAAAGCTATTGAGTTAAAAATATACAATTTTTAATTTAATTCTCACATTTGGAAAAATTTCCATGCAATGCCATGTTATAATATTCTAGTATAAGTCTAATTATTATAAACCTAAAATAAAACCAAATCCCATCCTAAGCATTTAAATGAAGTCATATTTATATACACACATTCAAATGTTAAACCTAATTTTGTTATAAAGCTAAAAGAACCCAAACCTTATCCTAAACATATGTAAGAACATTAAAAAGCTGTATACTATATCAATTTCATATCCAATGCTGACTTCAACCCATTCCCAAATGACTAGGTGGTTAAACCATAACCTCTCAACAATGTAAGAAGAGCTAAAGACAAGCATACTAAATAGACTGATGATGAAGTTGTGAACTCTTCAAATCAATCTGGGAAACAAGTTGGAATTGTGCTTTTTAAAATGACTAAAATGTCCTTACCCTTTGATCTGGAAAATTTATTTTTAGTCATAATATGCCACAAGGATATAAAGACAAAAAGGCATTCCACATGCCAAAATATTCATAGCAGCACTTATATAGAAATAAAGAACTGTAAACAAAATGCAAGATAACTAAATAAATTATGGTACATGAATGTGATGAAGCATTATTGTGATACAGAAGCTATAAACAAGGAATTCAGAGAAACACAAAAAGAAATATCAAATAATGCAGAGTGGAGAACTAGGAAATATATACAATAATGTAAATTTTTTAAACTAAAAATCAAAACTGAACTGCATGTAATATCAATAACAAAGATCAGTTTCAAAGAGCTGAAAAAATTGCTCCACCATTGCATATACCATCAGAAATTGGCTTGTGTTGGTTGATTTTATTTTTTATTCTTTGTTACATAGAAATAGCTAGGTACAAATATAGTAATGTAAAAAAAAATTAATTTTGTAATATATAATTTAATAATTTAAAACAAGTTATCAATTAAAAATAAGATTTTAAAATTCTTAACAAGTTACCAAAAAAAGAAAAAAAGAAAAGAAAAGAAAGAAAGTCTCAAACACAAAATATAGAAGCTACTGGAAAGTAAGAAGCAGGATTATTTTATTTGTTTGAGCAAAGTCAGGACTGGAAGACTGGTCAGGTCTGAGAGTATTGGAGTGCTGGGAAAGGCAAAGATAGTCTGGCCTCCACTCTGAAAAACCTAGGTTCAAGTCCTTTCCTTGACATCCAGGACAATCTACTTAGTGCCCCAAGTTATTAAAACAGTAAGTGGCAAAGAAGATGAGGATCCTCATCAGTTGAGGAAGTTCTTCCTTAGGAGTTTCAGGTTTAAAAAAAAAAAAGGTCAAGCCTATAGGCATCTAAGTTAGCTCGATGCATAGTGATTCCCTCAAATGAAATTCAATGTCCCTGGCAATTTATGTATGTGATACATAAAGCTAGCAAGTTCAGGTAAAGAATTCTTGCTTTGAAAATTCACCAAAAATAAAAAAATAAAAAAAATGTGATCAGACTGGTGGTAGAATCATCACCAGAAATTAAATGGTAAAAAGTACCAGTTCTGAACAAACAAAAAGGGTTCAATATGTGCTAGAAGATGAGGTCTCAATAGAATGCTAATATGTATTATAAATCTACTAAAAAAAAAAAATGTCTAAAAGCCCTTTGAAATATACTACATTGATGATGTGTAGTCAAGAATCTCCAAAATAGGCAATTCATATAAAATGAATCATAAATATCTACAAGTGTACTACAAGCCAGTCAGGCTAAAAAAGGAGGAAAAAAAATCAGGACTATATAGTATAATTACCATTTGGCATATTTAAAGATTCGATATCTTTCTATGTGTAGAAAATGCAAAGTTCTTATTTCAAATTAGGATCCCATTATCCAGAGCTGGATGGGAACTTAGAGGTAACTGAGTTTAACCTCATTTGACAGATGAAGAGAGGCTGAAAAAAAGTGTGACTGGGTTGTGCACAACTTTTAAGAGGTGGAATTTAAATATATAATTCCAAATCTATCACTCTATTCATTAAAACATTCTAATGGTTAAGTAAAAGAAACATTCAAATGTTTATTTTAAAGTAGTGATTGACTTACATGTCCACATAAAAATATAAATAGCCAGAATATGATTTTTTTCAGTTCACTTTTTCCCTTCTAAGAATTATGAACTTTTCATAACTCTAGCATCATACCAAAATGCAAGTGAATTTCAAAAAGATGTACCAAAATGTCAATTAGCAAAATATAATAATTGTATCATGCCATAACAAAATATATTAACATAAGAAAAAAATAGGACTTTTAAAATGATTTAAGTGCAAAATTCCTTTATCAATGAGATCACAAGTCCAGTTAAATTTATATTTTTAAAGTCCAAACCCAAACTCAGAAATCATACCAACAGTGATCCCCTATGAGGTCAGCAAAATTCTGATATTTTTTCCAAGTCAGTAATCCAGCTTAAAAGCAATATCTGATTACATCAATTTATTGATCCAACTTATTTAAAGTATGGACATTGAAAGTTGGGCTTTTTAAAAATGGATTTTATGTGTATGTATACATTCTTTTTTAACCAGACAGGCAATACCTTATATATACATAACGTATTCTAGTTTCCAGTGTTTTTAATCTGTATCATACTTGATCCTCCCAATAGCATGAGGTATGCAACTTAAAATTTATTTTCATTTTTCAAATAAGAAAGCAGAGACACAAAGAGCTAGTGACTTATTCATTGTCACATACTTAGTAAATTCTGGCCATATTAGGGACTGCCCCCAGGATTAATAAAATTTCACTTTAACTGCAAAAGGCATGTTTCCTGAGTCCTAGTTCTGAGGGGTTTTTTTTCACAATATGTTAGGAGTTTGAATATTTGGGGATTCAGGCTTGTGTTGTAATACTCTCAGTAGCCAGACAACTTCAAGGAATGAATTAAGCTCTTTATCATGTGGTATTTTCATAGCCCAACACCTTCTATAGAAGACACACCTATTTTTCCAAATAACTTTACTTTCATTGAATTTTTTTTTTAGATCAAGGTCCTTTAAATCAACAGAAAGACTTCAATCTCAAAAATTTTCAGACGCGTTAGAAGTCCGTTAAGAAGTTAACACTTACTATAGGCACCAGGGGGCCTCCCAGTGATAACTAACTGACAGAGTAGAGGAAAAGGCAAAGAGTTCATGATAGAAACTTTGTTTCCTATTTAAGCAATAAATTGTTACAGACTTCACTTCTGTATTTAATACATTTAGTCATACAATGGATACAATATACAGAATTAATTAGTTCTTTGGATGCAAACAGGTTGGGAAAAGGAACTTTCCAAAAAAACAAAAAAACTCAAAGCAAGTAGTATTGCTTCAACTGTATCAACTGTTTTCATGTAATTTACAAAACAAACAAATGAGGGCAGTTGATGCTAAAATAGATCCCGATATGGTTAAGTGAGAAAAGAATTCTCAGCATAAAAATGTTTTTTCTACTGTAACACGCAAAGTAATTAGTTACCGAGATTTCAGGGTACTTTTATGTGTGGGGGTGTGTGTGGGGATGTTAGAGGGACGAAGGCAGTAAGGAAAATGAAACCTACAATTCACTTTTTTATGTTTTATAATTAAAAAAAAAAAACAAAAAAAACAACTATTCTTCACTATCCCTTCACGGAAAAGGGGTTAAAAACTACATGGCTCAGGAGAACTCAACGAAATTTATTACCTGAAATCCTTAAGAAAAAAAGGGGGGAAGCTACTTTTCATTTCTACACAATACTAATTAAGCTTGGATTGCACAAAAGTAACTTTAATTCATTTGAATCACTGAAGCCACACACCCCAATTCTACCATTTCTTTTTTATTTACTGAGGATACTTCATTAAGACTTTCAATGCTGATTTCTTTTCCCATCTGTCCAAAAGAGGGGAGCAATCCCAAACGTCCAAACTCTAAAATTTAGCTGAGCTATTAGATATTTTAATAAAATCTGGACTACCCAACACTTCCCAACCTCCGCTTCTTTATCAATATTTTACCCTCGGCAAGCGAACCGAAAATAGAAGCAGATCCAAACGCTTAAAGGAGGGAGATCGACCGAACCCTGGGTACAAAGGAAGGGGAGAGTCACCAAAGGTCAATTTCTAGCGACCAGGACACCGGATTTATCCGTGCAACCTGTGAGTGTCCGGAATTCCTGGAGACACCCCGTTCTTTCTCGCTCTCCACCCCGGAGTACAAGGGGGCAGTCAGTTCTAGTCGCTTTCTAGTCGCTCTCCCTTCCGGGGGTTGGGGTTCTTTGCAAGCCCCTGAGCTCCAGTCTCTCCCCGCCCCCCCCGGGGGAGGCGCGGAAGCGAGAGGGAGGGGGCCCGCGCTCCCACCGCGCCGATCCCTCCCCTCCCCCAGCAGCCCCGCCAATTCGCCAGGCTCCCCGCCGAGAGGACTGCATCCCAGAACCCCTGTAGCCCGCGGGAGGCCGCGTCCCCGGGGCTGGGAGGTGGGGGTGTCACGTCACGGCCCGGGCAACGCTCGGCCTCCACCACCATCCTCCTCGCCTCCCCGAGACTCGGGGGACAGGGGAGGCGGCGGCGGCAACTCCCGGGGCCCGCTCCCGTACCGCCGTACTCACCCTCCAGAAGCCGGGTGATTAGACTATCCACGTTCAGCTCCCCGTCCGCCATCTTGTAGACGCTCGAATCTCCTTCCCGGCCGCGGGAACAAGGGCTTCTCGGCGGTCGTGACGGTGACGGCGGCGGTGACGACGGCACGGGCGGCCCGCGCTCCCGGGCGAATCACACCCCTTTGGGCTCGGCCCCGGCTCCCCCTTTCCCTCCCCCCCGCCCCACGGAGCAGGACACGTTCACCCCCCACAGACCCACACACACCGAGACAGAAAATAAATAATTAAATAAGTGAACCAGAAGGGGGGGAGAGGGAGGGAGCGCCCACGAACGCAGCCGCGTCAGAGACTAGTCGCCTGGGCTGCCACAGCCTCCAGGCTCCTCCTCGTCGGCGCCACCCAGCTCAGGAGAACTCAGCAGCGCCGCCCCGGGCCCCACCCGCAGCCGCAACCCAGGCCCGGCAGCCCCCCACCCCCAAAGCGGAGCTTGCTTCTGCGCAAGCGCAACTCTCTTCCCTCGCCTCTTCGCTCCTCTCCCATCACGCAAGCGCACTAAATTTTCTGCGCCGCGCCGGCGAGAAGTGCTCTCCTTCCTTCTACGACGCGCCGACTCTCCAGCAACGACGCAAGCGTCTCAGAGGCTCAGCCGTTTTGCGTGGCCGCTGAAGTTCCCCTTACGCTAGGCGCACGTAAGCGGGGAACCCTTCCCCCACGCCCTTCCCAGGCCCGGCGGATTCTCGGGGGCACGCCTGCGTGGGCTCTGTGCTCCTTCCACCCTCTTCACATGACCTCTCGTTTTCCCATTTTGGTCTCCATCCCTAGTTTCCTAAACTGCTAATCGCATTTAAATTTACCCGGAACAGTGACCACAGTTTAGCTGCTTTTAGAAACGGAGATTGGGGTTCGCAAAAGGATTGCCTCATGCAGGAAAACTCAGACTGTTTATGTTGTGATCTGGTTTTCCAGAACACCGTGGCCGGGGTTAGTTTAACCACAGGCTGAGTCCCTTGAAAAGGGATTTTGGCTTAGGGGATCCGGGTTCAGATTCTGGTTGGTTTTGTACCCTTTGTGACTTTGGAAGAGTTCCTTATCTTTTCCTTTTCTGTAACTTATATTCATTCCAGTACTTATGAAGCAGGGGCATGCCCGGCATCTCCTTATTGATCAATGGAAAAACGTTTATTAAATACCTCCTCTACCTTACTAAGGGATAAATGAACGGGAACATAAAAAAGGCAAAAGTTAGTCCCTGTCCCCAGAGGTTATAATCTAACCGAAGTAAGGAGGAGAGGAAAAAGCAAAGCAAGTTATAAAGGGGAAAAATTAAAAGAGGAAAAGCATTGGAAATGAGCTTGGGAAGGCTTCCTATAGAAAGTGAAATTGTAATTGATACTTAAAGGAGAGCTGGAGTCCCAAAGGCAGAAAAGCAAACAGGGTCCTACTCCCGACGGAACTGGCAAAGCAGGCACCTAAACAAGGCCCAGCTTCTTAAACTGTAAGTTGCATCACCATATAGTCTCCTAACCGAAGGTGGGGGGAGGGGGTCATGAAATTATGTTTTATTATCAGCAAAAGTTTGGTTTATGTACCTGTTTTATATACCAATCTACTCAAGGACATGGAAAAATTTGTTGAAAAGGAGTAAAAAGTGGAAAAAAGTTTTAAGAAGCCCTGTCCTAAAGCATAGGTCTCCAATTAACTCCAGTGGCTCTTTATTATCTCCAGGAGCAAATAAAACTTCTCTGTTTGACTTTTAAAGCCTTTGGTATTTAAACTTTTCCTCTAACCTATTTTATTACACGCCATTCCCCTTCATAAGCCTGAACTGCACATCCCATGAACCTGTTACACTTTATTTCCTTTCTTCATGTTTTGTACTGGCTGACCTGAAGCTGGATATTCACTTTCCTTTTCACATCCACCTTTTAGAAGACCTGATTTTAAATCTGACCTCAGACACTTAACACTTCCTGGCTGTGTGACCCTGGGCAAATCACTTCACCCCAATTACCTCAGCAAATAATAATATAAAAAAGGGGTGTTAGGATTGGCAGGAATCTTAAAGATTATCTAGTTCAGGGCTTCTTGACCTTTAGCAAAAACTCTTTGGCAATCTGGTTCACCAGATTGAAACCTCTTTCAGATTTTCTCTTTTCAGATTCTAAATGCATAAAATAAAATATATAGGATCATAAAGGAAACCAATCATATTGAAATGTAGTTAAAATTTTTTAAAGTTCCTGAACTCTAGGCTAACAATCCCTGATCTAGGGATTGAAATGAAATGTGTTCATTTATAGATGAGGTAACAGAAGCTAGCTTAGGAATCAGTCAATCTATAATTATGTTAATAAGCATCATTTTGTGGGGTCAAAATATAGTGTGTCTGTGGTTAATCAGACCAAAATGAGCTTGGAAAACTCTAGCAGAGGGTGGATGCAAACAGTCTATATGAACTTTTGGAGTAGGGATGTCTCTAAATTTGTACGTGTCACATATCTTTTGAGTTATTGCTATTCTGCTTTACTCATAAAGCTTATCACCTTCTTTGATGTGGGCATGCCATGCTGATATTAAAGTTCTTTAGAGAAACCATGATGTTCTTATGTCATTTAAATTAACAATGATAGTAAAGAAACCAAAAGCTATTGAGCCTTTGTTTGGTTGTCTATACCACTTCCAGTAAGTTATGGACATGTCCATTAGCCCCTTTTTTAGAAGATAAAAGACAATTCATGGTTATGTGCCTGGCCACCCCTAGGAAGAGTTGGTTGGCTCCAAAGTTCGGGAAAATGGACTCTTGTGGGATGAGCTGCTCCTTTGTTCTGGCCTATAAAGGTGAGTTAAGTTTCTCAAATCTTTTTGGCTTTTATTCACTATTCCACTTTTCTTCAGGGGGTAGCCAGGAGTTTGCTAGCAGATATTTAGCCACTGGACTCTCAAAAAAGAAAAAGAAAAAACAACACAAATTATAAATGACGAATCTTTAAACTTAATTTGCATAACTGAAAATTTCTCCATCACTTTCTTAAGTCTAGACAATCACCAAAACAATAAATGATTCCTGGTATGTAGCATTCCTGGTATATAGTATGTAGGATTTCTGAGGCATAAGTTCTCATACTGAAAATTTAACAATTGACTCTGAAGTTATTAAAGGTGGCTTCAACACAACCCTGTGTCTAGCAGACCTGAGTCCCCCTACTAGGGGACATTAATGACTAACAAAATAGAAGTACATGGCAGTTGAATATATTCACTCAACATGAGAACAGCAATAGCTGGAACAATAATAGTATATTCTGGAGATGAACTTGAAAGCTACAGATGCTAATCAATATGACCTCAGAGTAGAGTTCATAGGTGTGGGAGAAAAGAGTTATTATTAGGTATATTAGACTGAAGGTCTACAAAATCAATGTGCGGACCTCATTGTTATATGCTGTGTACCAGTGCCATGCCAGGAAACGGAATTGCTTCCATTTGAATTGTTTTAGGAAGATTCTGAAGATTACCTGGCAGGATAAGATACTATACACTGAGGTCCTTTTTCAAACTAAACTGCTAAGCATTCAAATTCTACTGCAGAGCGTACAAATCCCTTGGGCTGGCCACATGATTTAAATGCCAAGTGTGTACTTTACAAAAAGACTGTTTTATAGAGAACTTTTACAGGGCAGGCACTCACAAGGGGGTCAGAAAAAAATAATACATGGACACACTTAGGGTCTCTCTTAAGAACTTTAGAATTGATTGCATGACAATGGGAGACACTAGCATAGGACCACCTAGCATGGTATGCCTTCATCAAACAAGGTGCTGTGCTCTATGAGCAAAGCAGAATTGAAGTAACTCAAAAGAATGAGAGATGCACAAAATTAGAGTAGCCACCCCAAATGTGAACCTGAACAATTTGTGTCTGACATGTAGTAGAGCATTCCAAGCTCATAGTGGTCTGATTAGTCACAATTGGACACATTGTAATTTGATTCTAACATAGTAATGTCATTTTGGTCCTCTTTGAAAATGAAGGACATTCATGGTAGAGTTCATGAGTAATATTTCCAAACTTAAGTTCCCTATGTTAAAGATTTGGAAATTTTGGATTCCTGGCATCATGATGCCTTAATCTTTTCCTTTAGCCAGAGAAATAAAATTTCTTGGTCAGTGTCGGTCTTAGGGGTTGGTTCATGAGATAATTCACACTTAAAAGTTCAGGGAGCTGACCATTTGGAGACAGAAAGAAAGTTCCAGGTATCCTGTACCCTGGAGAGAGAAGAGTATTACTTACTTGACTCCTACAACTAGAGGAGGTATTGTAAAAGGACTAAAACTATATGAGAGAGCAAGACATTACTACTTTGGCACCCCCTCTCCTATCCCTAATCCACACACATACTATTGCTATGAGTTATTTAGACAGTTTTGGGCCAATAGGAAAGTCCTTTCCATCATTCCCAAACTTTGTTTATCTTCCAGGGGAGTCCAAACCTCAGGGTAGCAAGATTTGGAGGATCTCTGTAGGACCTTATGGAGATCAGGGAATTCATTCACGGAAATGTCATGATGCTATCCTATTGAGAAACGCAATTTCAATTCCTTTTTGAAGAGAGTCTAAACCACTCTGTATTGCTGAGTCAGAAGGACTCTAGGATCTTCATGGAAAATTGAGAACTACAAAATTGTATAGATTATTTATGGGTTGCTATGAATAGTTTGTAATTTTAGTGTCTGATTAAAATGTATATTCTTTGTGAATTCTGAGTTTCTTTGGGATAGAATAAAGACTGCCTGTTCTTAAGATGCATTTATTTCTTACTCTGACTGTTTATATGGGAGCTGGGGCTCCACATTTTTGGAAACCACTATGTGAACTTTATGCTTAAATGATATTTGGAGGTTATCCAGAATAAACTCTGAATAGGAACATTATTTATAATCCAAAAAAATCCACTTTTTTTTTTTTTCCTTTTCTTTTTTTTAGAAATCATATCTGGTCTGTGTGAGAGCAAGACTTGGAAGGTCCTGATCCAGGGTTCTATATACATGTTTAAAGACTATAAATAATAAATGTGTATAGTTTAATTATCAGCATTATTACTTTTATTATTACATTTGAACATTTATATTTGTTAATAATTTTGAATATGATAACATTTTTAAAAATCAGCTAATTGAGTATTTAAATTCAAGTATTTATTGAATGCTTACTATATAGCCCAAAGTAGACTAAATATTGTGTGAAACAGAAGCATAAGAATGTGATTTTTCTTCTCAAGGAGTTTGTAATTGAGATAAGGAAATAAGATTAGTACAGATGAAACATAAACAAATATTCCCATCTAGGTACTCTCCAACTTCTCAACAAGTGATATTCTCAAAAGTCCACTTGTTAGTTGTTTGGGAATCATAAAGTATTTCCAAATAGAAAATAGTCTTACTTGAGTTTTTTCAACGTGAGGTGATTTAAGGCAATCCCAATAGACTTGTGATGGAAAGTACCATCCATATCTACCATCCATATCCAGAGAGAACTTATGGATACTGAATGTGGATCAAAGCCTAGTATTTTCACCTTTTGTTGTTGGGTTGTTTGCTTGCTTGTTCATTTTGTTTTCCTTTTTCATTTATTTTTCCCTTTTGAATTAATTTTTCTTACTCAGCATGAGAAAAAAGGAAATATATTTATAATAATTGTTCATGTTTAATCCACATAGGATTACTACCTGTTTTGGGGAGGGAGGAGAAGGAAAAAGAGGGAAAAAATTGGAACACAAGGTTTTTCAAAGGTGAATATTGAAAATTATCTTTGCATATATTTGGAAAAATAAAATATTATTTAAAAAAAAGAAATAAAGTCTTTAATATCAGACCTCAAACTATCTTACAAAATAGCAATAATCAAAACTATCTGATACAGGCTAAGAAATAGAGTGGTAAATCAGTGGAATAGGCTTTATCCACAAGACACAGTAGTCAATGACAAAAATAACTTTGTGTTTGATAAGCCCAAAGAACCCAGCTTTAGGGATTAAAAATTCACTATTTGACAAAAACTACTGGAAGAACTAGAAAACAATAGGACACAAAATACCAACACAAATTTGAAATAGGTACATGACATAGACACAAAGGGTGATACCATAAGCAAATCAGACCTATGAGGAAGGGGAAAATTAATATCAAACAATATAGAGAGCTTTACAAGGTGCAAAATAGATAATGTTGATTATATTAAATTAAAAAGCTTTTGTACAAACAAAATGCAAGTAAGATTAGAAGGAAAGCAGAAAGCTGGAAAACAACCTTTACAGCAAGCATTTCTGATAAAGGCCTCATTTCTTAAATATATGAGAACTAACTGTGTCAAATTTATAACAATATAATCCATTTCCCAATTGATAAATGGTTAAAGGATATGAACAAGTAGTTTTCAGGTGAATTAGTATAAAGTTATCTAAAAGCATATGAAGAAGTGGTCTAAGTAACTTTCGATTAGAGAAATGAATATTAAAACAAAGGAAAGTGATAAATGTTGGAAAATATGCGGGGGAAATTAGGACACTAAAACACTATTGGTACAGTTGTGAACCAATCCAACTATTCTTTTTTTTTTTTTTTTAATTAAATAGTATTGTTTTTCAAATTACATGTAAAAATAGTTTTCAATGTTCATTTTGTAAGATTTGGGGTTTTGAATTTTTCTTCGTCTTTCCATTTTTTCCTCCTCCCCCAAAACAACAAGCAATCTGATTTAGATTATATATGTACAATTTCATAAAATGTATTTCTATATTAGTCATGTTGTGAAAGAAAAGTCAGTACAAACAGGAAAAGCCATAAGAAAGAAAGAAAAAACAGCTAAAAAGTGAAAATAGTGTGCTTTGATCTACATTCAGGATCCACCATTCTTTCTCTGGATGTAGATGGCATTTTCCATCACAAGTTTATTGGAATAGACTTGGGTCATTGTATAGCTGAGAAGAATTAAGTCTATCAATAGTTGATCATCACACCGGGGTTGAGTTCTTGGTCTGACTATGATTATATAGTCAGTATGTATCAGACTGGGCTGTAATTCTGGTCTTTCTGATCCTTGGATGGCAGTGTTTCGAGGTTATAAGGTATAAGGTATAAGTATTTTAGAATTTCAGAAGAGGAGATCATTAAATTCCCTGACAGATTTGACAAACTTATAAAGTGAGGCTAAAATGGGACTTTTGGTTCCTTATTTTTATTTATATACCACCCCCACTGTTTCCTTTATGATGGATTTCAGAGATGGGAATTGCTCCCAAGAAAACTGATTGGTAACTTTTGTTGGGATAATTGTTTTGGGAAGAACCACTTTCTTGTCCTGGCTTACCAAATAGAATCAGCAAACTACTTTCAATCTTCTCACCTTTTTCTTTTTCATCTTTCTTCTCAAGAGATCCTGAGAGTACATTATCTCTCTCCCTCCTTCCAAGTATCAATGGCAACTTTGGAGAGGAGTAGGACAGAGGCAGATATGTGCTTGTCCCTGTGTCTTGAGAAGATAGTTCTAGCTAGTGTCATTCTTGAGCTCCTGCTTTCTAATTGGGTGGGAGGAAAGGATTTTCTGAAGAGGATAGTTCCAGAATCTAGCCTTGTACTCAAAAAAGTGGGATTTCTTGGGCAGGGATAATTTCAGGGTTTACCTTGTAAATCATCCTGTTTTTTAAGTTTGGGCATCTGTTCTATTGAAAGAAGGAATATTTCCTGAGTAGTATGCATCTTGTTGACAAAAACTCTTTAATATTTGATAGCATTATCAATAAAAAAACTAAACTCATAATATGGAAGAGAAAGGCACCTGAATTTTTCACTCTAGTATCAGAGTGAATTATTCAGCTAACCTGGGAATTTGAATTTGAATTCCATCTCAAATGGATAACTCTTGCCTTTCTAGTGTTTCTAAGTGGATTTCTTATCTGACTATGTCTAGAACTTTAAAAATCTCTGGTATTAGAGAGAAACTAGCTGGAATGTTAGGATGTTGCTGGGCTAGCAGTCCCAAAATTTCTCTTTTGGAGAGAAACTACAAAGTATTACTAAAAATTGGAAAGGACTTGTGGAATTTTCTGGGAAGAGGAATTTATCAGTGTCAAAGGGTGAATGGGTTACATCATTGGAACCCTAAATTCAGTTCATGGTTAGATATTGAGGCTGAAAGATTTTAGGAACTTGTGGAAAAGTGGGATACAGGACTGAATTATTCTTGAGCACCTGTGAATTATTTGTTTTTTGCATTTCTTCATAAGTTTCTTGTGCGTCCTTTGTGTCTTCAAAACTTTCTATGAAGTAAATAAAGGCTGTTCTATAGCCAATAAATTGTATTTGGTATCTTGAGTATTTGTGTGAGAGATGAGTAAACTTATATATATATTTATGGAATCCTAGAAATGAGTTACTTATAAGCAATATTTGGAGATTTTTCCAGAGTAAATTCTGAATAGGATCAAATTCAAGCAGAATAAAATATTTTGGTCCAGTTTCCCAAAATCAGATTTAATCCATGTGGATCCAGAACCTGTTATGCAATCCACAATGCTAAATGATAAAATTACAAAAATGAGAAAGAATCTTAGATCCAGAACTAGAAAGGACCTCAAAAACCAACTCTTATTTTACAAATTAAGAAACTGTTGTCTGAGGGGATCAAGTTAAACATCCAAAATCATAAAAGTGGTAAGCATTCTTGATGAGATTTGCCAAATTCTCTGACTCCAGAGACAGTGTTCTTTCCATTGTATCATGCTATTAGAAAAGAGTGAGAAATTACTTTGGATAGCTAAATTAGGATTAGTTTATAAATATGGTAAGAACTAGGGAACTAGTGAAGTTTTTTGAACAGGAAATTTACAGAATTAAAATAGGGCTTGTGAAAAAGGGAAACAATTTTTTACAAGAAATATATCTTAAAGGCCTCATTTCAGAATTTAATTTTATTTAAATTTATAAGAATACAAGTCATTCCCCAATTGGTAAATGAACAAAGGATATGAACAGGCAGTTTTCAGAGGAAGAAATCAAAATTATCAAATAGTCATATTAAAAACAAAGTTCTAAATCACTATTAAGTAAAGAAATGCAAATTTAAACAACTATGAAATACCACTTCACACCTAATTAGATTGGCTATTATGACAGAAAGAAATTATAAATGTTGGAAGGGATGTGGAAAAATTGGGACACTAATGTATTGTTGGTGGAATTGATCCAAGCATTCTGGAGAACAATTAATTATAGCCCAAAAGTCTATAAATATGTGTATATTCTTTGATCCCGCAATCATTCCTAGGTCTATATCCTAAAAAGACTTCCAAAAGGGAAAATAATCTGTTTGTACAAAAATATATAGTAGCTCTTTTTGTGGTGAGTAAAGAATTGGAAATTGAGACAATGTCCATCAATTGGTGAATGGCCAAACCATTTGGTATATGAGTGTAATGGACTATTTACTGTGCTATAAAAAAATGATGAGCTGGAAGATTTAGAAAAACCTGGAAAGACTTGCTCAACCGATACAAAGTGAAGTAAGCAAAATTAGGAAAACATTGTATGCCAAAATAGCAATACTGTGTACAGTGATCAACTGTGAATGGCTTAACTATTTTCAGCAATACAATGATCCAAGACAATTCAAAAGGACTTATGATGAAAAATGCTATCTATCTTAAAAGAAAGAATTAATGGAGTCTGAATAGATTGAAGCATACAATTTTTTACTTTCTGTATTTTTGCATGTGTGATTTATTTTTTTCCTTTAGGTCTGTGTTCTTTCATAACTTATTAAAATGGTAATATATTTAGCATGATTGAACATGTATAACATGTAAATTTTTTACTGTCTCAGATAAAGGGGAGGGGAGGGAAGGGGAGAGAGAAAATTTTGAATGAAATTTTTTAAATGAATATTAAAAATTGTTACATGTAACTGGGAAAAACAAAATATTACTTAAAAATAGGATTGTGGAATTCTGATACCTAGATATGAAACTGGAGTTTTAGACATTAGCTAGGAACCTGTTGCAGAAACCTAGGTATGAGGACTGAAATTGGACAGTGGCTATAGGAATAGGGAGGAATAAATTAAAAGAGAGATATTTTGAAAGAAGATAAGATTTGATTTAAAAAAAAAATTTGAGAGAAAAAAAGGAGGCAGCTTTAAAGATTACTTCAATATAATAAATTTTAACTTATCTTTTCATAACTCTTAGTTTTTCACATATAATTCTGATTTTGTTTCAGGTCTGAAATATTCGTCATATATGATGTTCAAGCCAAAAGTTACTCCATCTGTGGGCAATCATTTATATTATTTTTCCTCAGGCCATCAATATTTAAGTAGCATCTCTTGGGTGTAGGGCACTGAATTTAAGTGCTTAGTATAAAAATGGTAAAAGATATAAAAGAAGTACCTGTCAAATTAATCTATCTAAAGGCAGGTCTGACCATGTTGTCCCATCTTCACTTAATAAAGCCTAGTACCTCCATGTTTCCTATAGATCAAATATAAGAGCTTCTGTTTGTCTTTAAAGCCCTTCATAACTCAATTCTTTCCTATCGTTAAAAAAAAATTTTTTTTATTGGTGTCTTTTGTTCTTTGCATCATCGTAGTTTTCTTTTATTATTCTCTTCTCTCAGAGAATATTTTTTTCTTTCTTTTTTTTTTAAATAATACCTTTTTAGATAAAGGTCTCATTTCCAAAATATATAGAGAATTGACTCTAATTTATAAGCAATCAATCCATTCTCCAATTGATAAATGGTCAAAGGATATGAACAGACTATTCTCAGATGAAGAAATTGAAACTATTTCTAGCCATATGGAAAGATGCTCCAAGTCATTATTAATCAGAGAAATGCAAATTAAGATGGCTCTGAGATACCACTACACACCTGTCAGATTGGCTAGAATGACAGGGAAAGATAATGCGCAATGTTGGAGGGGATGTGGGAAAACAGGGACACTGAAACATTGTTAGTGGAATTGTGAATACATCCAGCCATTCTGGATAGCAATTTGGAACTATGCTCAAAAAGCTATCGAACTGTGCATACCTTTTGACCCAGCAGTGTTACTACTGGGCTTATATCCCAAAGAGATCTTAAAGAAAAGAAAGGGACCTGTATGTGTAAGAATATTTGTGGCAGCCCTCTTTGTAGTGGCCAGAAACTGGAAACTGAGAGGATGCCCATCAATTGAAGAATGGCTGAATAAATTGTGGTATATGAATATTATGGAATATTATTGTTCTGTAAGAAATGACCAACAGGATGATTTCAGAAAGGCCTGGAGAGACTTACATGATCTCTTGCTGAGTGAAATGAGCAGGACCAGGAAATCATTGTATACTTCAGCAACAGTACTATATGATGATGATCAATTCTGATAGATGTGGCCCCTCTTCAACAATGAGATGAACCAAATCAGTTCCAATTGAGCAGTGATGAACTGAACCAGCTACACCCAGAAAAAGAACTCTGGGAGATTACTATGAACCACTACATGGAATTCCCAATCCCTCTGTTTTTGTCCCCCTGCATTTTTGATTTCCTTAGAAGGCTACTTGAACATTATTTAAAAGTCCGATTCTTTTTGTATAGCAAAACAACTCTTTAGACATGTATATATTTATTGTATTTAATTTATACTTTAGCATATTTGACATGTATTGGTCAGCCTGCCATCTGGGGTGGGGGAAAGAGGGGAAAAATTGGAGCAAGGAGTTTGGCAATTATCAATCTGGTAAATAAAAACTATTAAAATAAATAAATAAATAATAGCCTTTTATTTTCAAAATACATGCAAAGAAAGTTTTTAACATTTACCCTTGGTTTTGATTTTGTGTTCCAAAATTTTTTCCTTCCCTTTCCTCCACCCCCTTCCCTAGATAACAAGTAATTCAATATATGTTAAACATGTACAATTCTTCTAATACACATTTCCACAATTATCATGCTGCACAAGAAAAATCAGATCAAAAAGAGAAAAAAACGAAAAACAAAAAAAGCAAGCAAACAACAACAAAAAAGATGGGGGGAAAAACTATGTTGTGATCCACATTCAGTCCTGACAATCTTTTTTTCTGGTTGCAGACGGCTCTATCACAAATCTATTGGAGTTGGCTTGAATCACCTCATTGTTGAAAAGAGATAGGTCCCTCTGAATTAATCATCATACAATCTTATGGCTATAGACAATTTTCTTTTGGTTCTACTCACTTCATTTAACATCAGTTCATGTAAATCTCTCCAGGCCTTTGTGAAATCAGCCTACTGACCGTTTCTTATAGAACAATAATATTCTATAACATTCATATACCATAACTTTTTCAGCTATTCTCTAATTTGATAGGCTTTCACTTAGTTTTTAGTTACTTGCCACAACAAAAAGGCTATTACAAACATTTTTGCATATGTGGGTGCTTTTCCCCCTTTTTATGATCTCAGAGAGCATTTTTTAAGACCTCCTCACACACATATAAAAAAGCACAACCAATACTTTTAAATATTTTTTCAAAAGTCTGAAAATATGTGCAATCTTTTCCCATCTTTTTATTCTTTATTTCCCTTCACCTACTCTTCATCTTCTAACTTTGACTGCCCTCTATAACTGGAAATTTCTTCTTCCTCATTTATGCTTCCTGATTTCCCCAACTTACTTCAATTCTCAACTAACATCTCACTTTTTTACAAAAAATCTCTTCTGGCTTTAATTTTATTGCCATTTCTCTGAAATTATCTCTAATTTATCCTGTATGTATCTTGTTGGTACATAGTTGTTTGCATATTATCACCCCATTATACTGTGAATTCTTTGAAAGCAGATTGTTTGTTTTGTTTTCCTCTCTTTGCTCTAAATTGTTTTGCATAGTATCTAGAACAGAGAAGATATGTAATAAATACTTACTGATCTGACTGGACTAGCATTTACACAGAACATTGAGGTTCATAAAGCATTTCCCTTATGTTCTGTCTTTGATACTCACTGTATAAGGTTGGTGCTCTTATTATTTTCACTGTACAGTTGAGGAAACAGACTAAGAGAGTTTAAATGACTTGCTTTTAATCACACAACTAATAAGAGTTTGTACCAACATTTGAACTCAAATTTTCGTAAGTCCATCATTATACCACCTAGCTTTCTCACAAAGTCATTATTCTTCTTCATACCATCTTTTCTGTTTTAAACATTGGCTCCAAAGCTAAAAGTAAACTTTTCACACTTCTCTTGGCTTAATGCCTTCAGGCCTGGATCTTTCCCTACATAAAATAGCCCAGATTTTTGCCAGCTAGTGACTCTGAAACACAATAAGCTTAGCACTGACCACCTCTTGAGTGGAAATGAGTGGAGTAAAGAGAAGAAGAGGAGGGTACAACAATAGTAAATACTAAGTAATTATTTTATCTTTGCATTCATTTGTATGCATGGAAGGAACCCTGATTGAAAACATAAGAAGGGAACAGATAGACTTTCACATGTATTATTATATAATGTGTTGTCATACAATTGACTGAAGAGTATATCAACTGAAAAATTTCATCACATTCATTATTTATTGATTTTTGAGGATACATTAGACTAAAGAGAGATAAATGTACTTTAAAAATGTTTTATTGATGTGTTTTCAATATTAATATTTTTCAATGAAATGATCCTTAAAATAAAGAGTGCAACAGGATATAATAAAATATCTTTGTAATAAAATATTCTTTGTAATAAAGAAGTATAATCAAGCAAAGCAAGCTAACATAATGGTCATGTCTGCTAATCTGGGGATCATTACACATCTATGGGTATGGGAGATAATTTCATAATTATCTTCTCAAGACAAGGTTGGTTCCTACATTGATTAGAGTTCTAAAATCTTTTAATGACTACATTATTGTCTTCATCATGTAATTTTTCTCCTGGTTCTGTTTACTTACTCTGTATTCATTCATATTAATCTTCTCAAGTGTTTTTGGCACTTGTATTCAACAAATTATGATCTGAATATTATATAATATTATTGTGCTGTAAGAAATGAAAAATATGAAGTATTCAAAGTAGTTTGGGAAATTCTCCATGAACTAATATAGAGAGAAGTAAGAAGAATCAGGAAAATAATTTTCATGATGTCAAAATAATATAAAGGAAAGCATCATAAAACTTCTGAACTCTGATTAATGCAGTGAACAACAAAGACTTTATTAAATGGATGGTGATGGTGAAGAATGCATCTTGCCTGTTGGCAGAGAAATGGTAGACTAGAGGGGCAAAATAAGGCATATGTTTTCAGATATGATCAAGGTTTAAGTTTGTTTTGCTTGACATTTCTTATTTGTTACAAGGCAAGATTCTTTGGAAGTGGTAGAAAATTAGTGGACAATTAATAATCTTTTGTTATTTCCAAAATAATTTCCACTCACAAGAAAGAAAGAAGATAGCATTAATAGATATAACCCCCCAAATTATTCATATTCCTCATTTTTATAGTCCAATCCTATTCTGTTATATTTATATATCACAATTTGTCAACCATTTGCCAGTTGAGGGGTACTTATTTTGTTTTCAGTCCTTTCTAGCAACAAAAGTACTGCTGCTAACATTTTATTATATGGGATCCTTCTATATTTGACCTCAATCAATTAACAAACATTTTTAAGCACTTTCTACATGCCAAACATTGTGTGGACACTGAGGATACAAAGATAAAAGGGAAACAAGTTCTATCTTTAAGGAGCATACATTCTATTAGGGAAACAACATGTACATGTATGACTTTATACTTTATATACATCTGTATATGTGTGACATGTACAAATATCAGACAAATATGGTACATATGTAATATGTATGTGTTTCTATCCAAAGAATACAAGATAATTAGGTGGGAGAAGCATTAGCAACTGTGGGAATGAGAAAAAGAGTCTTGTTGGACTTAGCATGCCAGTTGAACTTTGAAGGAAACTAGAGATTCTAAGAATCAGAGATGAAAGGACAATATATTCTAGATATGGGAGTGCTAAAGTTAGTGTGAGAAAGAGCAAGAAGGTTGATCTGGCTGAAGCATAAAGAAGTGTATGAATAGTAATAACATAATATGTGATAAATTTTATCACATATTATGTGTTAATTGTTAGAAAGGTAACAAGGACTAAGGTTGTGAAGGACTTTAAAAACAGCTAATAGATGGGTTTATATTTGCTTTTTCTAGGTATTTGTGAGTTCCTGAAATTTATTGAATAAGGGAGTGACATGGTAAGATTTGTGCTTTAGGAATATCATTTTGGCACCTATGAGTACTATGATTGGAGAGAGAAGAAAACTGAGGAAGGGAGACTGTTGTATCCAGAAACTGCCGAGAGCCACTCCATCTCTGACCTAGAGTCGAGACTCTTTCTCTCCCTCCAGAGAGCTGCCCCAGGTCTGGCCCAGACAAGACTCTCAATCTCTCGAGTGCCGCCCTCTTTTATCCTCCCAGAAAATGGGTGTGGGATAACGCAAGGGCTTCTGGGAAAAATTACTTCAACCAATGAACTTGCTCCTCTTAAGCATGTAAGCTCCTCCCCAGGAGTTAACAGAAGTAAAACTCCCAGTAAAGGCCGGAACTAGAGATTTGTTAAGTAACAACTTAGCACTTAGTAAGAACCTAATATCTCATTATCTCATTAGCACTTAGTAAAAACCTAATATCTCCCCCTTTCTTTTGATTTAGAACATAGAGTGGTCATGACCTTGAAACATAAATCCATCAATATGGGAGGCATTACACATAATTACATAGATTACATAAGCACATAGTAACATAGTAACATAATACATGCTAGAAGAGACTAATTGGGATTTACTGCAATAGTCCTGTCAAGAGGTAATAATCAAAGATAGTGGTCATGTGAATGGACAAAAAGGGATGCAGACAAGAAATGTGGAAATGGAATGGAAAAAACTTGAATAACTCTGATGTTTCCAAACTAAATGACCAGAAGTCTGGTGGTACTCTAATAGGAAGGAGGTGATGGCCAGAGATGTCTGAAGACCTGGGATTAAGTAAACCAACAATCAGTAACCTCTGAGGGGGAGGTTACAAGTGACAGCCCAACATGGGGACAGCACTTTCAGGATTGTCAGGCCCCTCAAGGGAAGGTTCAAAAGTCTAGATGGGAAGGCAAGGAAGCATTATGGGTCTGGGTCTAAGTTTACCTGTGATCAAGCTCAAGAGTACAGTCGTGCATTCAGCTCAAGTATATAAGTTAGAGAGCCACACAAGTGATTGTACAGATCCAGAACATTGGAGAAGTATACTTGAAACAAGGTTGGAATTGAAAAGACAATGGTTATCTAGTTTAGCATGTGAGTTCTCTAGTTCAGTATGATTGATTTAATCCTAAAGTAAGGTATTAATTCAATGGAATTAAAATAATTATTCTCTAGTTTATATGTGTTTAGTACTTAGTACCTCATTTTTGGGATTCTCACTTCCCTGAGAAGGCAGGGAAGATGTGACTATCTCTGTTCAAAAACAAAAAAAGGGGGGATATGTAGAGAGCCAAAACTTTGGAGAAGTATACTTGAAGCAAGGTGTTAACTCAGTGGAATTGATAATACAATGGTTATCTAGTTTAGCCTAGTAATTAATAGTTCTCTAGTTCAGTATGATTGATTTAATCCCAAAACAAGATGAGTTAACACCTTGTTTCAAGTATACTTCTCCAAAGTTTTGGCTCTCTACAAGTATGAAAGACGTGGGCTTCTAGCAAAAGAGAATGATTTGATATGTCAATGGGCCATCCAGTTGGAAATGTTCAATGTAATACATTTGTTGTCATGAAACTGGTGTTTAGGAGAAAGGTTAGGTGTTTAAATCTGTGAGTCATCTTTGAAGTGATAATTGAGCACAGAGAAGCTGATGAAATCATTGAGTGAAACAATGTGTAGAGAAGAGGAAAAGGCTCAGGATAGAGGCCTTGAAGATTTAAGCTCAGAGTTTAAAGAGATGATATTGATAATGATCTAAGAACAGAGACTGAGATGAAATGGTCTGAGCTGGATTGAGCAGTTGGTTGGCTAATATGCTATAACTCTTTCATTTTCCATGGACAGAATGTCTTCGGGGTATTCAAAACTTTTTGCTATTTCATTCAAACTAACTGTCCTACTGCTCCCTAAAATGATCTCTTTTTGGAAACAGTAAAGCCTTTCCTTTAGTTATCTTTCAAATCTCCAAAACTTGAATTCTAAATTTCATTTCTGTCTGAGCTAGAGTGTCTTTTCCAATGGTTTTCCTTTTCCCAGTTCCCTATTCCAGTACTTTTTATTGTACAGTATGTTCTACTGTTATTTGTGGTTGTAAAATGTGAAATGCACCAATTTAGAGACATCTCCATTCCAAATGTTTATATGAAGTCTTTGTTTCTAAGCTATGGTAGATATTTCTTAACTCTTGCTGCTCTCATCAGCCACAGTCATAACCACTGTATCTTGATCCCAACATGATGATGTCATTTTGGTCCTCTTCAAGTACAAGGGACAACAATATTGTAGTTGTAAAGTCTTCCCTTTCTTCCTTTCCTATCACCTATATTTTGAGCTCCATGGTCTAGAAAGCACTAGGTTTGAAAAGAAAAGGGCAAGGGACAGAGCTGAAGACTACTTCCCATTGTCAGGTACCAATTACTTATTAGGGAGAAAGTTTGTCCAGGGGATATGCGAAAGATTCCTGACCCCATTAAACCAACAATTACAAGAACTTGGGGATAGATTCATCCTATAGGAAAGAGAAAGAAAGGCATTGAACATGCATATGATATACACATACAAAATCTAACATAAATGAAAGCCAAAAAGTGTCATTTCAGTCTGACAGTGACAGTTTAGACAAAAAAAAAAAAAAAAAAAAGCTAAAAACCTAGATAAAATTTCTGTGGAAGATTTAGAATAAAGCTTGAATGATAATTGAGCAGATTCAAATAAAATTATATTTCAAGTTGCCCAACAAATATTTGTACAACTAGAACTTTATAGTTTTTGAAGTACATTAGCAAACATTACTTTATTTGATTCTTAAAACTATGGGATGGTCAGAGCATCTTGTTTTATTTTATTTTAATTCTAGTTTTACAGATGAGAAAACTGAGGCCCTGGAAAGTTCAGGGAGATTTCCCCAATATCATAGATTTATTAAGTAACAAAGTCAAGGGTTGAACAGTTTTGCCAGTACCTACCATAGTGTCTTGAACATAGATCATGAATTTAGAGCTAGAAGGGACCTTAGAAGTCATTGAGTTCAATCCTTTCATTTTATACATGAGAAAATTGAGGTGCTGAGAGTTTAAAGGAATTGCCAAGTCACTCACATGTAAGTAGAAGAGCTGGAATGGCCTGGATCTATGAAGAAACAACCCTGTTTAGTGTGTCTTGACATTAAAAATAGGGGGCAGGGGGGGCAGCTAGGTGGCGCAGTGGGTAGAGCACCAGTGTTGAATTCAGGAGGACCTGAGTTCAAATCAGACACTTAACACTTCCTAGTTGTGTGACCCTGGGCAAGTCACTTAACCCCAGCCTCAGGGGGAGAAAAAAATAGGGGGCAGGGCGAGAAGGAGAGAAGGGTAAGAGAGAGAAGGAAAGACATATTTAACTGTGTTAAACACTTTACAAAAATAGTTTCGTTTGATCCTTACAATAACAGTGGGAGGTAGATATTATCATTATCTCCATTTTACATTTGAGGAAACTGAGGGAGACAGAGGTGAAGTGATTTACCCAGGATTATACAGCTATTACGTATCAGAGGCAGGATTTGAACTCAGGTCTTCTTGATTCTAGGATACACATGCTATAACAATAACATACATTAATATATAATGCTTACCATGTGTCAGACACTGGGCTATGTACTTTGCAATTATTATCTCATTTGATCCTTACACCAACCCTGTAATATATCTTTGTATAGATGAGGAAACTAAGGCAAACAGTTAAGTGGCTTGCCCAAAATCACACAGATAGTAGAAAGTATTTGAACTCAGGTCTTGCATACTCCAGACTTGCTATTCTATCCCCTGTCCCACAGAGCTATCTTAAATCTGCATTCAATTCTTGCTTGGGATACATACCTTTCAGTGATTCCTTTCCCAATTACTTTTCCTCCAATTCTCAAAGAGTAGCAAGGAAGTTTCCTAACCAAAGACATCACAAGGGCCAACAATCACAAACCTTGAACATAGTAATAAGCAAAAATGACTTTTTCTGGATTCTTCGTTTAAAATATTCTATCTCCTGTCTCTATGTTTTTGGGGTGCCTGACCCAGATGCCTGGAATGCAATCCTTCCTTTCCTTTGCCTTACAGAGTCTATCTCTCCCTTTAAGAGGCTGCTCAAGTAGAAGCTTAAAGGCTTTCAATGAAATTTTTCCTAATCCCCAAACTGCTAGTACCCTCCCTCCCAAATAACCTTAAATGCATTTGATAAACTTTACATTTATACTGTATATATTTTGTATGTATTTGTCTTTCCCATTAGGCCTTGTGGTCTTTGTTAGAGAGGGTTATTATATTTTTTGTTCTTAAATCTCCATCACCTGGCACAATGTCTGGCATGTAGGTACTTAATACTTGTTGATTAATATATTGATTAATAAAGGCTAGTTAAATTCAACTGATTTTTTTTTTTTTTTTTTTTTTTTTTTTTTTTTAGGTAGTATGTCCAATACCTCCTTAGGGAAGAGGTCTCTTTCACCAGACCTCTTAAATTTATAATAGCTCTCAGTGGGCTGATTACTTCCTCAACTGCTGGCAGACAGCCAAGGTTCAGACTGTGGGAAGGTATCAATGATCAACAGGAAAGAAAAATGGGAGAGGGTAAAATGGGAGAGGGTATGGAGGGGCAAAGAACAAAGACGGAGTTCAATGATATAGTAGCAGGGTATTTTAAGTGCATCTGTGATCCCTTCTACAGATTTGAGATGGATTTTTTTAAATGGAAAATTAATTTTTTAACAACTCAGATATAAAATAGACCCCTGATGTCCAGTTCTTTATTGCTAATCTTGATGATAAAAATCTCCTGGGTATTTTTGTCACTGAGTCAGCCTAACTTGAGGAATTAACTTCCCTTAACCTCTCTTCTTAATTTTACCCATTCAGAATGGAGAAATGATTATAATAATTACCCACTTCATAGAGTTGTGGTGAGGTTTAATTAATGCTGAGAAACCCCTTTGAAGTCTTGAGATGAAGGGATTGTTGATAGTAAAAATAATAATCTGAGATCTACTTCAGCAAGACAAGGGCTAAAAAGGTAGAAAGCAGGCTCTACTTCTAAAGGTATCCAACAAGATTAAACTGCCTCTTGACTTAATTAGAATTTCCTCAAAGCACGAAGGCTAGCACAGGTTGTGCAGGTATACCACACCTAGGGTACTTAATTGGTTTAATGAAAACTTGAAACCACAATACTACTGGGCAGTTAGTTGCATAGAAACCACAGCTATCTGTCCAATTATGTTTGCTGATATTTGTGTACTTTGTGTACTTTTGGAGTAGCATTATATTCTCAGTTCGAAATCATGGGAAAATTTTTCATCATATTTTGTGAAAGTTATTTTTACCCCACTTCTCTTTTGAGAAGAAAGAAATTAAAGCATTAGGTGGCAATATTGGAGGCAGCCCAGAATTTAAATATGGAGTATGGAAGCTGTGGTTTAAATTAATTTTGACTATAGGTAATCCACTTAGCTTTTTAGAGCCTCCTGTTTTCCTCATCTGCAAAATGGATTTAATAATACTTGCACTCCTGACCTCAGAAAAAAGTAACTAGGCCCTGATGGATAGAGAGCTATCCTAAAAGATTTGGGTTCAAGTACCTATCACATACAGGCTGTATGACTTTCAGTAAGTTGCTTAACCTCTCAATGTTTTAGACTATAAACCAGAAAGTTGCAGAGAAGGTGACCTATTGGTTTGATAGAGATAGTCTCTTCACCTGGGAATTCTCTACTGTACTGAGGTCCTAAGTCCAAACCCTATCCCAACATACTCCACTTGTCTGTTGGAAGTAAAGCATTTTGCAAACCTTACAATACTAGTAAATATGAGCAAAGAATTGGACATTGGGAAATGGCTTAACAAGTTGTAGTATATGATTTTGATGCAATATATTGTGCTATAGGAAATGACAGGGAGCATGGTTTCAGAAAAACCTTGGAAGACTTATATGCAATGTGGAAGGATGATCAATTGAAAAGACTTGGATCAAGACAATGATCCAAGACAATTCCAAAATACTCATGTTGGAAAATGCTATCTATTTCAAGAGAAAATTGATAAATTCAGAGTGCAAATTGAAGCACACTATTCTTTATTGTTTTTTGTGTGTGCATATGAATGAATGTGTGTTTTCTTTTGTAACAAGGCTAATATGGAAATGTTTTCGTGATTTCACAGGACATATATATATATGTGTGTGTGTGTGTATTTATTTTCCCAAGGGATGGGGGAGGGCATTAGAGAGATAGAATTTGAAACTCAAAATTTTTTAAAAGGAATATTAAATTTTTCTTTATATGTAATTGAGAAATATGTAATAAACTATTTTTTGAAAGAAATAAATGGAATCATGTACTGAGAGCTCTCTCTTCTCCTTTCTTCCTTGTCTCCCATTAGTCAGGTATCTTTTCCTAGCATTTCCTCCTTCATTCCTGTATCAGATCAAAAGATTAACAAAAGAAAGAACACAAAAGAAAAAAAAAGCAAACAACAACAGTAACAAAATAAAATGAAAATACTATGCATTGCAAATCTTTCTTTCTATATACACCCAACTTCTATTTCTCCAGCTTCTTCAGCATATTGTCCCCACTATCATCCCTACTTTCTAATTTCCAATATATATATCAGCTTTCCTGTTGCCTACAAACATACTTTTTTTTCCCCTGAGGCCACTTTTTTATTTTTCTAAATACATGTAAAGATAGTTTTCACTATTCACCTTTGCAAAATCTTGTATTCCAATTTTTTCTTCTTCTTTCTCCCTCTTCCCCATCTCCAAGACAGCAAGCAATCCAATGTAGATTAAACATATGCAGTTCTTTGAAACATATTTTCATATTTGTCATGCTGTGCAAGAAAAGTCATATCAAAAGAAAAAAAATGAGAAAAAAAATAACAAGCAAACACCACCAACAAAAAAAAAAAGGTGAAACTACTATGCTTTGATCCACATTCAGTCTCCAAAGTTCTCTCTCTGGATATGGATGGTTCTTTCCATTATAATGGAATAATATATATATTTGCCTTGAATCACCTCATTGTTGAAAAGAGTTGGCTCTTTCCATCACAGTTAATATCACATAATCTTGTTTCCATATACAATGTTCTATTCACTTCACTTAGTATCAGTTCATGTAAGTCTTTCCAGGCTTTTCTGAAATCAGCCTGCTCTTCATTTCTTATAGAACAATAATATTCCATTACATTCATATACCATAACTTCTTTAGCCATTCTCCAAATGATGAATATCCACTCAATCTCTAGTTCCTTGCCACTACAAAAAGGGCTGCTACAAACATTTTTGCACACGTGAATTCTTTTTCCTTTTTTTATGATCTCTTTGGGAATACGGATTCAGTAGAGATACTGCTGGATCAAAGGGTATGCAATTTTATAGCCCTTTGGGCGTAGTTCCAAATTGCTCTCCAGAATGGTTGGATCAACTCACAACTTCACCAACAAATGCATCAGTGTCCCAGTTTTCCCACTTCCCCTCCAACATTTATCATCTTTTCCTGTCATCTTAGCCAATCTGAGAGGTGTGAAGTATGTACCTTATTATTAATAGAAAAAAAGCAACTGAGATGACATCAATAATTATTAGCCCATATACCATTTGAGTCATTTCTCAACTATAGAAAATGTTTATGAGAATCAATTACACATGAGTCAAGGGCACTAACAAGAATATATTAGGGAACAGGTAGACTTTCCACTTATAAATTTTACAGTCTTTAACTTATAGGAAACATAACACAATTGATTAAAAGAAGTAGAAAATGCAAGATTTCCCTATGCTTATTGTTTATTGATTTAAAAAAACTTTTAATTCAGTAGAACAAAATACTGCCTCTAACAGGGCATCTACCATGTCAAAAATTATATAAGACTGAAAGATATAACAGTAGTAATAACGTTGTTGATTACTCTTTGATCCTTAATATCCAGCAAAACGCATAAAAGCAAGAGGTTTGCGTTAAGTCAAGGAAAAATTTGCTATAAGTGATAAGATCTTACAGATACTTTTAATTGTGGGTGACTTTTTTCTGATTGTGTCAAGCCTTGGAACACATGAGTCCAGAAGCACCCATAGAAGAAAAAGTAAATGGTTGAAGAATCCCTATGACATGTAGTTTAATGGAAAGCCTATAGGACTCCTCCTTATCACTTTCACAAACACATACACTTAGTATGACTGAGAACCACAGGGGAAAAGCACTCACACTACACATTAAAGCACTCACTCCTCTTTGCTTCTGCAGCTTTACCTAGTTGGAATTCCATGGACAACCCCTCCCTTCCAAACCACCTTTAAGTCCTACCTTTTCTGCCTTCTTTTGTGTGTTGTCTCTTCCCTCCTCAGCTACATTAGATTGTAAGCTCCTCAAGAACAAGGCTTATTATTATTAGTAGTAGTAATAGTAGTAGTAGTAGCAGCAGCAGTAGTAGCAGCAGTAGTATTTCCAGCACTCAGCAGTATGAGTGCTTCATAAATGTTTAGTAGATTGGATTGAATTCTTTCATATCCTTACTACCTTTCTCAACCCCAGAAAGGAAATTTCCCTAACTCTTCCCTTCATCTTACTGACTTTTTTAGACAGTGAAGATGGACAATGAGTTAGATTGATAATTTAACAAAAAGAGGAAAGACAAATAGCAGCAACAACATGAGGAGAGGAATAAGCCTTTGAGAAATCACAAAGTTTTTTCAACAACACCAAGTTTCTTCTTCAAGCAAAGGCCTGTCTGATATCTGCCAAGTATTCTTTTCATTCTTCAGATATTCTTTTAATACTGATATTCTTTTGTTTGTTGATGAGTCATGAAACACTATTGTCTTCCAAGAATTGAACCTGAGTATCACTCAAAGGGAAGAAGAAAGTGTCTTATTTAGTTTGAATAGGATGCAACACATTATATTGAGTAGGATGCAACACTTTACAAACAATAATATTGTAATGCAATATAATACAAACAATACAATAAAACTGTAATGAAGAACAACAGAAAGAATGTCATCAGAGAAATTTAGGAATGAAAAAAGAAGCTATCCTGATTATGTGTTGATAATAAGGAATGGCTGGTTGGTGTCCTTATTATAGCAAAGATAGACAGTCTCCAGCACAGTCATTGTTCACTTATAATCAACCAATCACAACATATTTGTTTATTATTGCAAGGTTGAATCTAGGTATTGGGGATACAAGTAATTAGATAATCCTTGTTCTCAAAGAGCTTACATTCTACTAGGGGAAGGAGGAGAAAAGAAATACAAATAAAAGTATATATGGCATATATGGCATAAAGTTAATAAGAAGAACTTATAGGAGGACAAGAACAAAAGGTGAAGAAAACAAATAGGCATAAGTAATGTAGAGGGAGTGCCCATATGGATAAGACCACAAATCCATTTAAGTATTTGGGGGTCAAAATTTTTTTCTTTTTTTTCATTTCCATCTACCGCTCCTATGTCAGTCCTTTAGGGTCAGATAGCACAAGTCTCTTTTCTAGATAACATACTTTCAAGACAGATGTCATTCTCCCTGTCTGCCTTTCCTTCCAAGGAAATCTTCTTTTCTTCAAACTTAATATCTAGAATTGATCGCTAACATATAAAGGTAGTTCTAACCCTGGCCCTTCATTCTCTATTTTTTGCAGACATACATTATCTAGTGGTGCATGGGCACAGGTTTGGCCACTTACAAATATAGAAAAGGGACAACTAGGTGGTGAAATGGGTACAGTATTATACCAGAAGTCAGGAAGATCTGAATTCAAATGTGACTTCAGATAGTGATTGGCTCAGTGACCCTGGGCTAATCACTTACCTCTGTTTTCTCAATTTCCTCATCTGTAAAATGAATTAGAGAAGGAAATGGCAAATCACTCCAATATATTTGCCAAGAAAACCCTAAATAGGATATAGAAAGTCAGACATGACTAAAAATGACTGAACAACAAAAAAATTGGCAATGACTTAACATCATTGAATTTAGACCTGAAATAATGCAGTACCATTATTTTATTAATGAAGAACTGAGATCTAAAAGAGGGAAGTGAGTTGGCCTTGATTACTTGTAGTAATGGAGAAAAGCCAGCACTGAGGTCCTCTCGTTCCAAGCAGTCTGCTAAGTGAACACCACAAAAAATTAAATGAATTCAATACTAATAATAATGAGTTAAATGAATTAAACAGTACCATTTATATAGTGCTTTAAGGTTTACAAATAACTTTTAAAATATCTCATTTGATCCTCACAACAACCCTAGGTGATTTTATTATTTCTGTTTTACAAATAGATCAATTGAAGCACAAAGAGATTAAGAGAGTTATTCACAGTCATATATCTACAGTATCTGAAGTAGGATTTGAACTCATGTCTATCTGGACCCTAAGTCTGTTGCACTTTGCACTGTACCTAGTTGCCTAGCTCATAACTAGACTCATACTTTCCTTTACTTTTCTTTAATATCACTGAAAACTGGAAACAGAAATGATGTAGTCCATTAAGGAAAAGCTGGGACAGCTTCCAAGTTCCCTTAAAAGAAGAAAAGGCTCATAATTGAAGCTTCTGCTATTAGACCTATTCAACCACCACACCTCAATGTTAGAACCATATAAGCATTTTGTAAAAGTTTCTATTAATGTATGCAGTTCCACCCTCTCTATTATCTTAATTTCTTTGACTTTCCATTTATTTCATCCTTTCAGAAATACCTGCTCTAGGCTAAGTCCATAATGCAAAAAGGGAAAGGAGAGGGGGAAGGAATAAAGGAGAAAGAAGCCCCTCTTTCCGTCCCTCTGAGAATACAACAGATAATTTTTGGCCTTTAGCTTCCATGCCTAAATCCAAGGCATCAAATTGGCTATTTCTTTGATGTCTGATGGGAAATTATTTACTCAGGAAAAAAAAATTAAGGAGCTAAAAACTATCCATATGGGGTTTTCTTATATAAGATTCAACTGCAATAAAACACATAGAAAAGTTATGCTGAGGATTTTTGCTGACATTTATTATCTTCTCTAGCTCAACTTCATAAAAAAGATATTTCAATATATAATCAGAAGAAGCTGCTTAAAATTCAAGTTTCAAAGAATAATAAAAACAATGTTTGATACCTTTCCTCTAAAAAATATCTCAAAATATCTTATTCACCTGTCTCTTGTTTTGTTGGACCTGGAGCTTAAAGCTATTCTAGTAAGAATTACCTAATGGAACCTCAAGAAAGGTTTTTTAATTGCTTTGTCCTGTCTTCCCAGAAGTATGTCCTCTAAAAATTATATTCTCCTTTTCTGATCTCAGCATTCTGTTTAAAAATGTGCATATGTTTTCCTCTCATGAGCCCTAACACCTTTATTTTGTTGATGTATATATCTTTTCTGCCTACTGTGATGCACCTAATGTTAGTAAGTATTGTTAAAGGTAAGTTCTTAATTCAAAGTGGTTATATGACTGATCTGATTCTTGTTTTATTAAAAATGCTTTGAATTTTTATTTAAATGAGTTAAAATTTCCTTACTGTTAAAAAAAAGCTATATCTAATTCTGTATGCTTGATAAATGTGCATTCTTATTTTATTTTAATTATTTTTGAGAAAAGAAAAAGGAAAAAAGGAAATCCTTATAACAAATATATATAATCTGTGCTATTTTAATACTAATTCAAGGTCCAGATCTTCTGGCCAGTGAGGACATGACTCATCCTCATAGTGACTGTGATCTTTTCCTCTGAAAAACTTTAAAATTTTTCAGTTCATGGAGTTGACCTCTTGAGGTTTTGAAGTAATCTTGGTGCTAGAAATGCCTCTCTCAGGATTGCTCTTTAATAACCTGTGTGTTCAGGATAAGGCACATAGTGCAAAAGAGATAGCTAGGGACTTGAAATCCATTCTCAGAATCACTTAAACAAGTACATGTATTCACTACTGTTTACTGAGCTGCCATATAGCTCTGCCTGTGCTAGAAAGGGGAAGAGAAGAGAAATCCTCTCTTTCATTCAGTGGAAGTCCAAGGGAGAACTGTAGAGTCCCATGTGACCCTCTCCATAAAAAAAAAGGTTCAGAGAAGATCTCTTTTATAGCTTACTGAACAGACTTTGCTTCCTGCTTAGTTACCAATCATTTTTGACACAATCCCTCCAAAAAGACCAACCAGGAATTTCTGGTCACGTATATATGGTTTTTAGCAAGAGGCTTGGCCAAAGGGTTGAACAAAAACCAAAGTTTAGATTGGCTTATGAGAAGTGCCCTAATCCAACAAAAATTCAGGGAGATTTTTGTCCTTGTTCTCCAAGAGGACCAAAATGGCATCACTAAGTTAGAGGCAAGTTACAATGTGTCTGATTATGGCTGATCAGACCAATACAGACTTGGAATGTTCTTCCACAGGTCAGACACAAATAGCCCCTATGATCATTTAGGATGGCTTCTCCAATTTTGATCATCTTGCATTTCTTTTGGCCTAATTCAATTTTGCTTTAATCATAGAGCACAGAATCATCTCTAATGAGGACACGCTATGCTGGACAGTTCTGTGCCAGTATCTCCCATGTCATACATTTGATTCTAAAGTTCTTAGAAAATACCTGGAGAGTGTCCCTTATATCGCTTTTTCTGACCACCTTGTGAGACTTGCCTTGTGTGAGTTCTCCATAAAATAATTGTTTTTTTTTTGGCAAATATACATTTGGCATTCAGACAACGTGGCCAGTCCAATAGAGTTGTGCTCTCTTCAGTTGAGTTGGAATGCTTGGCAATTTTAGTTCAAGAAGGGACTTCAATGTCTGTAATCTTATCCTGGCAGGTGATATTCAGACTCCTTCTAAGGCAATTCAGGTAGAAGCAATTCTGTTTCCTGGCTGGGATTGGTATACTGTCCAGGTTTCATAGGCATACCACAATGAGGTCAGCACAATGGCTCTGTAAACCTTCAATGAAATCAGTCTAATACCTCTCCTTTCCTTTACTTTTCTTTGGAGCCTTCCAAACACTAAGCTATCTCTGGCAATGTGTATTTCAATATCATTATCAATGTGGACATCCGTGGAAAGTAAACTGCCATGGGAAGTGAAGTTACCTGCAGCATTCAAAACTTTGCCATTTACTTTAACTGATGGTTCCACAAATGGAAGGTATGGTGAAGGCTGATGGAGGATCTGTGATTTCTTGATGTTAATTGTTAAGCCAAAATTAGCACAAATTGCAGAGAACTGATCATTTTTTTTTGCAGTTGTATCCCCAGTGCCCAATATAGTACCTGGCATTAAATGCTTACTTTTCCAATAAGTTGATTGATTAATAAATGACTGTGCTAGTAATCTTACCATAATTATTTAAATTGTACATCTGTGGTCCTGTCAGTTGTCTGTTATTTATCAAGGCCATAGGAGTTTATGTAGCCAATCAGAAGTTGTGTTACTTCAGTTGTCTAGATAAGAAAATGTGATATGGTAGACATATAGAATATTCAGGTTACAGACTTATTATGTACAAATCTGTGTCTCATCTATCTGTCCTTCCCATGTTCATTTTTGAATAACTACCATTTCCACTTTCCTATGGATACTGAGGTATTAGAACCCAGATGAGATTCTTTCTACCAAGATGATGAAAATAGTTTGATACAGAAAAGTTGTAATGCTCACAAATAAAGATAATTGTAAGCTATAATATGGAAATGAAGTAAGGACAAATATGTTATACTTGTTCAAAATAGAAAAAAAGCACTTCCTTCTGGGAGAAGAGGGCAGAGGAGACAGCATTTAAGTGGAGCCTTGGACAGGTGGAGTGGGAGGGACAGCAATCCTGCTGTGATTTGATTATTCTTCCCTGAGTAAGGATTGAAAAGGAATGCACTTGGCAGAAAGACCAATTTCAGTATGCCCAAAATACAAGACTAGATGGGATATGATTTGGGGCTGACTATATATAATGGGTTAGGTGAATTTATAATCACTCATTCACCAGCTGGGATGGCTCAGCCCCAGGGTCGGATTTGGAAACTGAGAAAAGGTGAGTGAAGACATATTTAGGGATCCTGACAAGATGTCTGGAGTGGATGACTGATTGGGATTATTACACAATTGTGGAATGGGTTTGGTTTTTTTTTTTTTTTTGTTTTTTTTTTTGGCCAGCTTTATTTTGGAGGGATATAGTATACACAGTCTAAATAGGTTTTTTGTTTTGTTTTGTTTTTGCTTTTGCTTTTTTGCTGAGACAATTTCAAGTGACTTGCCCAGGGTCACGCAGCTAGGAAGTGTTAAGTGTTTAAGATCAGATTTGAACTCAGGTCCTCCTGACTTCAGGGCTTGTGTTCTATCCACTACCCTACCTATCTGCCCTTCTAACTAGGCTTTAATATTTTTTGTGATATACTATTTAAGATAATGTTACTTTGCTTTTATACAACTCCTTCCATGATGTTCAGACAATGTGTTAATTTATTCAATTCATAATAGTATACAAATTTAAAGCATCCTATGAGTTGGAAGGGATTTTAAAGCTATCTGATCCAACCCATTCCTAAAAGGAATCGTTAATATAACATACTTTATAAATAATTATCCAGCCTTGAATGCCAAGACAGGCAAGTCCATTCAGATTTTGGATGGTTTTAAGTATATGCCTATTAATAAGATAAGTACAATTCCAAATGTGGCTAAAATTCAGGCACAAGAGGATGTATGTACTTTTCTGTGTTGCCTTATCCCATAGTTGGAAGCTTTAGAGTCTCCTTCATCTCCAGAGGCCATGTGACTCCAAGAAACCAGCTGTCATCTTTGGTTTTCTTGTTCACTCTGTTGTCAGTGCAAGAAGTGGAGTCTTGGATCTGGACTGGGAACTTGAGCCATAAGCTTCTGCGAATCTAGGAATCTTGGCCAAGTATTGCAGCCAATTCAGCACCAAAGTCCTGAGAGGAAAGGATCCCAGAAATTTGACAATTTTGAACATGAATTTAGTGTTACTAATGCCATATAGGAACTAGGCTAAATTGTGAGCCTAATCTCTCACCCTGCTTAGACTGAGTTGTATAGATAGAATTATGCCCTGAAGTGTTAGAAGAAATACTTGTAAATTTATTTTTGCTATATCTTTGAGGTAAATATCCCTTTGTAAAAGCTAATCTGATATTAAATGGTTTAATGGAACTGAAGGAGCTACTCACTGGGCCCCCCAAATGGCGAGTACACAGTCAGAAGGGTCTCCAACCAAGGACAGAGGACATCCCCTCACTCCATCCATTCAGGGTTCCTGAGAATCCCAAGTGGCCACTGGGTAAACTATAACAGAGCTGGTTCTGAAAGAGTGGACCCAGAGATAACTATGTGCCACCATCAAGAGAGCAACATAGTGCTAGGATCTAAAGTCTGGGAAGTAATATTCTGAACCTTGCAACATGACTACTCCCACTTCTATTTAATTGTTTTTGCTGTTCTTGAAACCTTTCACCTTCTTCAAATAGATTTACAAGGGAAAACTTCTGATGTTTACAGCAACAGCCTTAAGGACAGCTCTACTTATCTAGAAGGAGACATGCTGTTCCTTCTAGCTGGAATGCTGTCCCTCCCACTCCACCTGTCCAAGGCTCCACTTAAATGCTCTCTCCTCTGCCCTCTTCTCCCAGAGGGAAGAGATTTTTTTTCCTACTCTGAACCAGCATAACATATATTTTCCTTACTTCATTTCCATATTATAGCTTATAATTATCTTTATTTGTGAGCATGACAACTTTTCTATATCAAACTATTTTCATCATCAGGGTAGGAAGACCCTCATCTGGATTTTACTTCAGTATCCATAGGAAAGTGGAAATGGTAATTATCCAAAAATGAACATGGGAAGGACAGAAAGATGAGGCACAGAAGAAAACTATGCAAGAGGTAATATTATTTTGAAACTATTGATGGATCAATTCTTAAGACTGCAGAGGAAGGATACCAAATTTTTTGGGGGGGTAGGGGGAGGATCACAAATTAATATTACCCAAAAAAGTAATTGATTTCATCAACATGAATTACTGACTCATTTATCTACTTTATCATCTCTATAAAATCTTTATAAGAATGAGCTACAAATGTATTTGCAATATATATTTGATGAAAATATGAGTTCAGAACAAGCAAACTTTTTACAAGTGATTTCCTAAAGCAGGCCACATTTTCATAGTCCCACTATTGATCAAAAAATAAGAAAAACCAAGCTCTTTCTATGACTTCTGACCACATTCCAAATACTCTACAGCATCTGCCGCAACTGTCTCCATGGTTTTTTGTTTTTTGTTTTTTTGTTTTTTCTTTCTTTCTTTCTTTCTTTCTTTCTTTCTTTCTTTCTTTCTTTCTTTCTTTCTTTCTTTCTTTCTTTCTTTCTTTCTTTCTTTCTTTCTTTCTTTCTTTCTTTCTTTCTTTCTTTCTTTCTTTCTTTCTTTCTTTCTTTCTTTCTTTCTTTCTTTCTTTCTTTCTTTCTTTTTTTTCTTTCTTTCATCTATTCCATTAAGGGAAGTCTTCTTACACTTGGGATAGATACCTCCCTGGTTTGAGACCTGTCATTAGCTTCAACCTAGTTTTGTCCTTAGCATAACATGTTTTTTTGAGTTGTGGCCATTGTGCATGTTACCAGTTTTTGGAGTCATAAGTGAGGGTTGGGTGAAGGTGGACACCCAAGACAGATGGGTAGCCCTGAAAAAAAAATTTGACTTGAGTGAGCAAAACACAGCCTTGTCTTGAGGATTCTCTTTAAGTACTGTTCAATGTACTTCCACCTCCTGAGTGCTATAAAGACCTCTTTGATTAACTCCACAAACATTTAAAAGCTTGCCCACAATCCACCCAGGAAAAAGCAAATGGATAAGGGATATTTATTGATCAGAACATGATGTGCAATTGGAAGGAGAGTCCCTTGAATCACACACACACACACACACACACACACACACACACACACACGCACACGTAGTACATGTATCTTGGATGGAGTGCATGGGATGTTCAGGGAGCACTAGCACCTCTCTGAATATATAGAGTTCTTTTTCAGGACTGCTCATCTACCTTCACCCAACTCTCATTTTGTGGCTCCAAGAACTGTAACATGCACAGTGGCTACATTGAGGGTAATTGAAAGACCTCCAACCTGGTGAGTTAGGGGGGTGACTTACCCAAGCTTAAGAAGACTTCCCTTGGTGGAATGAGCAAATGAGAAAAATTTATTCCAGTAGCCATGAAGGTGGCTGAGGTAGGCACCCCGGAGTGTTCAGATATTGAAAACACCAAAGTCATCCACTGAATCCCAGGCCATTACCAGACTTTGATCACTCTGGAAGAGAAAGATTGATGACTTTGTGCAACTCTGCCTCACTTAAACTCAAATCACAAATGAGTTAAAGTATCACTCTGAATTGTTATTGGTCTTCTTCAAATAAGAAGGACAAACAATAACTATATCTTGAACAGATATTGTAAATGGACTAGAATAGAAGTAAGAATGTGGACTGAACTGCATTTGGGGAATTATGCAATACTTTCCATGATTCAGAGATCTTTCCTTGAAATGAAATCCATCTTTTTAACACACATAGTCTCCTTGTGTTGATACATGACATAATCATGGATACAACAACCCTGAAGAATCAAAAATGACAGGTGTTTCAAAGGACAATGAAGAGAACAAGGGTCTTGGAGGTTACAGCAAATTATTGACATGAAATGGTGGTAACCGATGCCACACAGGGAATGTATGACTAAGAAAAGGAGGTGCACCTATCATGTTTTGAAAACAAGATAACAGATGGATAACCCATGCAATGTTAAAAGAGAAAGGCCTCTGGCATCTTATGGGATGAATGACATAGACAAGAATTACAAAGGATGGGAATATGTGAATGGGTTACAATCTGTACCAACTATGCAGGAAGTATGCACAAATTAACTCATAGATTCACTATTAAAGATGCAGCATTGAGCAGATAAGATTAGAAGGGAAATAATAAACTGGGAAAACATTTTTACAGTCAAAGGTTCCTATAAAGGCCTCATTTCCAAAGTATACAAAGAATTGAGTCTAATATATAAGAAATCAAGCCAATCTCCAATTGATAAGTGGTCAAAGGATATGAACAGACAATTCTTGGATAAAGAAATTGAAACTATTTCTAGTCATATGTGAAAAGATGCTCCAAATCATTATTAATCAGAGAAATGCAAATTAAGACAACTCTATGATACCACTACACACCTGTCAGATTGGCTAAGATGACAGGAACAAATAATGATGAATGTTGGAGGGGATGTGGGAAAACTGGGACACTGATGCATTGTTGGTGGAGTTGTGAAAGAATCCAACCATTCTGGAGAGCAATCTGGAATTATGCCCCAAAAGTTATCAAAATGTGCATACCCTTTGATCCAGCAGTGCTACTCCTGGGCTTATATCCCAAAGAAATACTAAAGAGGGGAAAGGGACCTGAATGTGCCAAATGTTTGTGGCAGCCCTTTTTGTAGTGACTAGAAACTGGAAAATGAATTGATAGCCATCAATTGGAGAATGGTTGGATAAATTATGGTATATGAAGGTTATGGAATATTATTGCTCTGTAAGAAATGACCAGCAGGATGAATACAGAGAAGTTTGGAGAGACTTACATCAACTGATGCTGAGTGAAATGAGCAGAACCAGGAGATCATTATACACTTCAACAACAATACTGTATGAGGATGTATTCTGATGGAAGTGGATATCTTCAACATAGAGAAGAGCTAATCCAATTCCAATTGATCAATGATGGACAGAAACAACTACACCCAAAGCAGGAACACTGGAAAATGAGTGTAAACTGTTTGCACTATTATCTTTCTACCCAGGTTACTTATACCTTTGGAATCCAATTCTTACCATGCAACAAGAAAATTGGATTTACACACATATATTGTATCTAGGTTATATTGTAACTCATTTAATATGTATGGGATTGCCTGTCATCTAGGAGAGGGAGTGGGGTGGGAAATTTGGAAAAATGAATATAAGGGATAATGTTGTAAAAAAAAAATTACTCATGCATATGTACTGTCAAAAATATTATAATTATAAAATTAATTTAAAAAATTAAAAATAAAAATAAAAATAAATTTGACAAATTTGGTGTGATGACTTGATACCTAGAACCACCACACCATTGCCCTCAGTCCTGCCTATTACCCTGCTCCTTAGCTTCTACCCTGGGATCCTGTGCCCACGCAAGGGTTCTCTCTAATTCAATTCAATTCAACAAGCATTTTTAAGCACTTGCTGCATGCCAGCTACCTAAGTTCTGAGAATACAAGGAAAGGGAAGTGATAGTCCCTGCCTTTGAGGAGCTTACTATTTAATGTGAGCAGACAACATACAAACACTCTATATAAACAAGATATATACAAGATAAATAGGAAATAACAAAAGGAAGGCACTAAAATTAAGAGGGATTGGGAAAGGCTTTGTGTAGGATCACTGGCAAGGCCCATTCCCACTATACTATTGTTCTTCAGCCATTTTCATGCCATGCAGCCAGATGATTTTTAGAGCATTGGGCCTAGAATCAGGCGAATCCAGCTTCAGACACAAGTTATATGGTCCCCGACAAGACATTTAACTTCTGTTTGCCTCAGTTCCTCATCTTTAAATGGAAACACAGTGGGCAAGGAAATGGCAAAGCACTCCAGTATCTTTGCTAAGAAAATCCCATGAATATAGTCTATGGAGGACACAAAGAGTTGGTAATGATTGAACAACAAAATTATTGTTGTTGTTGTTATTATTTTCCCATCTCAGTACCTTTTCTCTCCTTTCTACTTTTGGGAACATTAATCAACAATTCAACTCAATACTACTGTTTCTGGAAAGATCACATCAACTAATTATCCTTTGATCCACTTGCCACTCTTCTGACTTTCAAGTTCAAAACACTGTTTCTTGGTCACCACTCTCTTTTTAAAAAAAAATCTTAATAGAATTTATATTAGTGAGTTGAGGGACTATCTTTATTTTTGTATTTATGTTCCAGGGCTTAGCATAGTGCCAGGTACAAGTATAAGCACTTAAATGCTTTTTTATGTATTCATCACAAGGTGCCATCATTTTGAATTTTTTTAATTTGAGGAGGTAGGAAGGAATGATGTTTGTTAAACTTACTTTAAAAAGATCAATCAACTGTGCTAAATTTTAAATCTGTAGCAAACTAGTAAATTTAATCCCTAGAGCTTTGTTCCAGGCTTTTCTATCAATGGAGTAGATGGAGAGGCTTATGTTATGCTGTGCAAATGTGAAATCTTGAGCACTGGAATGTTAAGGGTATGAAATAGCATGGAGTAGAGGAAAGAACACTGGATTTGGAATCAGGAGACACGTTTAAACCTCAACTCTATCCATTCAAAAAACATTTACTCAAGAGCAAGATATTATTTTTGGCACTGAGGATACAAAGATATAAGAAAAACAGTTCTTGTCTCCAAAGCATTTGTAGCTTAGGAGCAGGTAAGGGTACAGCATAAAATTATAGATTGAGACCTGGAAGGGGACCTTCGAGGTCCTTTAGATCAATTCCCTTGTTTTCACCAAAAAAAAAAAAAAAAAAAAAGAGCCCTAAAGAGAATAAATTACTTGTCCTAAGTTATATAAACAGTAAGTGACAAAGATAGGATTAGAATCCAGGCCCACTTATTTAGAACTAGTATTCTTTACATCATACCATATTATACACAACTAGCCAAATGTAAGAATATATAAAAATAAATAGAAAACAAACATTAATGTTACATATACATAGATATAAAATCTATGGAAAATAGTTAAAAGTAATTTTAATAGAGAAAGTATGTTAATAACTGTAGTAGGAGAGAAGGGTGATGAAAGTTGTACCTGAACTGTGATTTAAAGAAACTTAGAGATTCCAAGAAGAGGCATCTAGGTGGCACATGGATAGAGTACTGAGCCTAGAATCAGGAAGAGTTCAAATTCAGTGTCAGACATTGACTAGCTGTGTGATTCTGAACAAGTCACTTAATCCTGTCTGCCTCAGTTTTCTCATTTGTAAAAGCAGCTGGAGAAGTATCCCTCTAGTGTTTTTGCCAAGAAAACCCCAAATGGGTTCATGAAGAGTAACACACAATTGAAACTACTAAACAACAATAACAGCAGAGATTCCAAGAGTTGGAAGGGAGCAAGTACGCATTCCAGATATGGAGGACCAAAGGCACAGGCATGGGAGGTGAATTATCATGGATGGAGAATAGTTGGCCAGTTTAATCAGAATGGAGAATGCATGATAAGGAATAATATGAAATAAGACTGAAATGATATATGGGAACAAAGACCAGAGTACTTAAAATGCTAGACTGATGACATCTTAATTTTATCTTAAAGTCAGTAGGGAGCCATTGATGGTTTTGAATGATGGTGATGGGAAGGAGATGATATGGTTTTAGGAATACGGGTTTGTTAGCTATGTGAAGAATGGATTAGAAAGGGGAGAAACTTGCGACAGGAAGATAAAGTAGGATTCTGTTGCAAGAATTCAGATGAGAGGGGATGAGGGCCTGAACTTGGGTCAATACTATTGAGTGAGAGAAAGGGACAGGAGTGAAAGGAAGGAACAGAGTTAAGAGGTGATACAAAGTTCTAATCTATAATGCCTGAAAACTAATTGTTTATGATGAGGTAAGTGAGAGGGAAGTGTGACAAGAGTCAAGTAGCATTTCAAGGTTCAGAATCATGTGAACTTAGTCCTTTTTGAGAAAAGAATCAGCCTCAGTTTCCTCATCTGTATAATGGGAGGTCTGTAATAGATGACTTTTAAATCATTTCAAGCTTTACCTATTTATGCTCTATGGTAAGCAGGATTTTGTTGAATTAAGATTTCTCTAAAATGCTCAAATTTACCTTGAAGCTCCTATGAAGGTAAGGACTTTTGGAGGACAGAATTGTCTCCCTCCTCCTCCTCCCCCCAATGGAGCCTAAGAGACTTGTTCTATGTAGAATACAGGAGAGACTAAAAATTTCTCTGAGCAAAGTCCAAGAGATTCTGGTGGGTTAAGGTTCCTTTAGGCCAATTGCATGAAGTGGTTTGAAGCAGAGAGACTGACCTGAAGTCTGAAAGAAAAGGGCTTTTCTTTTTCTGAATTTATAATAACCAAAGTGGGGAGAGCAAGCCCTGATCTGGAAAATCTAGATCTGGAAGAATGAAGTCACATAAAGAATCAAAAAAAGACAGAGGCCTCCCAGTTTGATCTAGAGAAAGAACAGAGAACAAAGGGAACCTGAACGAGTAAGACTTTAAACAAATTCCAAGATAAGCAAATGTCAGAATAAGCCTAAACTGTATATAGCTTGTACCCTGAGAGTCAATTACATTTTACAACAGGACTTAACTATGTCTTTAATAGTATAGGATTGAGGAAGGCCCAGCAAGATCACTTTGGGGTGATGGCTTCTGGAGGAGAAGTCCTCTTACTTTCAAAGGGGTAGGAGGGAGAAGTTATTCAGATAATCAACTTCTGGAAGTCAAGCCCAAGGTGGAGCCAGAATTGAGTTCTAATTGAGATTGGATTCTAGATCAATTCCATAAATCTTAGAGAAATAGCCTGGGAGCCTTCACTCTTTAGAAGGGATCATTCAAGAGTGCCTTATAATTGCCAGACTGTACAATCCTCACTTTTATTGTGTCATTAACATGATCCATTTTGATTCCATGGGCTATTAAGATGGGTTTGCCTACATCAAATGTTCTGCTTTAATAGAAATTACTAAGGCTGAGATAAATATTGTTTAATTTAATGATCTGATTGATCAGCAAGTAATTTTCATTCAAATGCTATAGAAAACACATTTTCCCCTTCCCTAATGTTTCTGAAATATTCAAGTGTAAATAACAATCTATCTCTTGGCATTAAATATTCAGGTGATGTTGTCTTACCATGTACAGGATTAAACATTGTGCTCTCTACCTTTTTGATATAAATGGTTCAGTAATTTCAATGGGCTGGAGAGTTTCAACCTCAATGTCTGTCAGAAAACAATATTATCTCTTCTGTATCTAAATTCCTTAGTTCTTTTCTAAAAGACTAAATATACTGTGCTCTTTTGATTTCAGCAGATTAAAGCCTTGTGAATTATATACTAAAAAAAATCCCAGAACAATACAGAGATAAACCAAGGGAGAAATATTAACATTCTCTTAGGAAGTATTTTCTCTCAATATTACATAAATATCTTCATGTTTCTCCTCTTTCTTTTTAAAGCCAAATCACCCAATGAATGACATTTGAAAGTAAAACACTACATGGAAATAATTTGTATTTAAAAGCATAGATGACTTTTTTTTTTTAAGAACCAAGCACAATATTCAATATGTAATTCTTTATGCATTGTCTTTTGACCTTTATGACCAGTTCATATTCTGAAAATGTTTGCAAGAATGATCCAACTGTGGTCATTTGATTTGACCTACTATTTAAGCTGTATGTGCTTCCAAATGAAAATTTTAAAATGTGTTTTCTTCCTCCTTCCTTCCAATATATATATAGCTTGAAAAATATAGTAAAAACTCAGTAATTAAAATCTTCTGAAGGGAACCTCATCTAAATTCATAGACTGCCCTAATTAAATATGTTAATAGAAACCTGCTTTTTCTAGTTTGGAAAAGGACTCAAGGCAATTGACTATCAATTACCCAGTAGGAGGTAACATCCTAAAGTCTTTATCTCTGTATTTTTGTAGAAACCGAACTCTCCAACTCAACCTTCACCTAATATCCACTCCTTATACTTTCTAGATTCCACCTGTGATGCTTAAACAAACAAACAATTTAAATAGATTAGTAAGAGAATTGTAAAACAAGTATCATTAATTAGCCACTTGTTTCTTAAAATGTTGTCATTCCCCTTACTTCCAAGCTCTAAAAACCAAGGCAAGCCTCACCTTTTGATATCCGACTCCATTCTTAATCTCTGTCAGTCTTTGAAAGAAAGAACCAAGAGGTTAATTTGTTTAGTAATTTTCTAAAAAAAAAAAAACAACAAAATTCGGTTCTGCACATATATATTGTACCTAGGATATACTATAAGATATTTAATATGTATGGGAATGTCTGCCATCTAGGGGAGGGGGTGGAGGGAAGGAGAGGAAAAACTCGGAACAGAAGGGAGTACAAGGGATAATGTTGTAAAAAAAAATTACCTATGCATATGTACTGTCAAAGAAAATGTTATAATTATAAAAATTAATAAAAAAAAAAAACCAAGGTCTCCCATTTCAGCTAGTGCCATCTCCAGTCATCCTGACCTATATCTTACCACTGAATCAAGATGGCTTCCGAGGAGAAAATGAGGTTGGTGAATTTGCACAGCTTTCTCTCATTTAAATCCACTTCACTTGCAAGGCATGGCATTACCTTCCTGATGTCATGGTCCTTTATAAGAACGAAAGACAAACAAGAAGAACAACAATATCTTCCCTAAAGCCTCCTAGGGGATGGTGGTCCCAAGTATCCTTATTCTGCTTTATGGTTTTGCTATATTTACCATTACACTGTTATCATTTTAGCTTTTTTCCTGGAGCATTTGCCTCCAGAGATCTTGGAATAAACACTCTGGATTATCTGGAATCCAGTTGAAGGCTTCTGGAAGTTTTCAAGTCAACTTAGTGTCTTTGAAATATCTCCTCTGTTTTCTGTTAATCTTCAAAACTAGCAATTTGTCAGATATTACATTACTTTCTTCAGTTGATAGACATGTGCAGTCAGGGAGACCTGAGTTCAAATATTGCCTTGGATTAGCTGTATTCCTGAGCAAATCACTTAAGCTTTATATCTCTTTTTCCTTATCTGCATAGTACCTACTTCATGGGATTAATATGAGTATAAATTGAGCTAACATATGTTGTTGTTATTGTTCATTCTTTGGTTTTGAAGATTACTAGTAGCATCATGAGATGATGTCTTGACTTGTGTGTGAATTGGATTTAGGTGAGGCAGAGTTGCACAAAGTCACCAGCCCCACTTATTCTTCCAATCATCAAAGTCTAGTAGCAAGACAAAAGTCATGATTGTGGTAATTCAGGATGCAGTAGATGACTTTAGCACCTTTGATATCTGATTAAGCTCCCATTTTAGCCACCAATATGAAAGAATCATAGATAATGCAGAAAGCATCCAGAGATTGGCTTATCAAATCATAGCTCTTGAGCTTTGTATAAAACCAGTATTTCACCTAAGAATAAACTTGGGTCAATTGTAAGTCACTTTCCAGGTTTCAACCCTTTAGAGGGAATTCCAACCCTTCCCTTCTCCTTGCCATCAATTGACCATATTATTAAAGAAACCAAAACAGTAAAAAGCAAAAATATGATACCAAAGAGAAACAAAAGAGAAACATGGGAGCAAATATATCTCCTAAGAGAAGGAGAAATAGCACCTCTGTTCTATCTTCTTTCTGGAAGGTGACAAGCCTCAAGCCTAATCTCTAAAAAGGTTTATCTGGCTCCTACCAGACAGACCATGGATGTTATGATCACAAGGTCTCTGTCTTTATAATTATTTTTTCCTGATCGTAGGCAAATGACTTAGGACACATTTACTTAGATGTATTCAAGCAGAGACCTTGTAGTTCATTGCAAAATTCATCAGAACTGATAGCAATAACCAAAAGAGGTAGGTGATAACTTAGGAGCAACTTTAAGATAAGCATGTCCAGGAAGTGGCCTTGTCAGCATTGCAAGTTCTGGAGAAATAGCAGGGCTATATCTGAGTGACCTGACTCATCAACCAATCAACCTGGTTCAGCAGTGGCTGATCACCTGATGGACAGAGAAGCTCTAACAAAAGGGAATCAAAAAGAGGATTCCATGAAGGAAGAAAAGGACTTTCAGTGTCAGAAATTGGGTGGGACATTTTGGTCATATGTATTCTCTACAGATGTAGACAACTTGCTGTCAAGGTGAGGATAATGTTTTCTATTCACTCTTCTTGTGATAAATCCTTTTTTAAAGGCTAATGGATTTCAACTGATGATGAGAAACATAATAGTGAAAAGTCAGCAGCTAGGTTTAGGTCACAGCCTTTCAAGGTTAGCCATAGAACCCTGAGGATAACAATAATAAATCTTTAAGGACCTGGTCCCCAAATTTGAGTGAAAATTAATGAAGTATCATCATCAGGAGTGCTACAGTTTATTTACTCATTCATTTATACTTCATGTCTAAATAGAAAAACTTTCTATACTCCCTCACCAACTACCTTGTTTCAGGGTCAGTGCATAAACTATTTTTTGAGAACTGAAATCTTACATCTCTGGGCTCCTACTCCTCTGATGCGTAAGCCTTCATTTCTTTATTTCCCTGATTAGGGAATAAAGGCAGCTAGGTGGTATGGTAGAACAAGTGCTGGGCCTAGAGTGAGGAAGATGAGTTCAAATAGAATCTCAGATCAATTAACCTCTGTTTGCCTCAATTTCCTCATCTGTAAAGTAAGGATAATAATAACACCTCTCACAGTTGTGAGCATCAAATGAGATATTATTTGTGAAGTACTTTGCATAGTACTGGCACATAGTAGGTACTATATAAATGATAGTTATTATTATTGTTGTTCCCAGCCATTTTAACAGCTTCTTCCTAAAGATGTGGTCTTCACCCCTTCCCAGCCTCTAGTCCCTACTCTAGAATCATAATAAAATCAGTACTGTCATTACTTCTAGAAAGAATGTGTTAATCCTAGTTACCAACCTAATAACTCTTCAAACCAAAGTATTTCTTCCAGTTTTTTCCATTAGATTGTAAGCTCTTTGAAGGCAGGGACTAAGTATCCTTTTTTATGCCCCAGTTCTTGGCATAAAGTCAATGCTTAATAAGACACTTGACTCTTAAAAGAAACCCAGAGACATAGATGTATGATTTAATCCAAAAGGATGACTAAAATTTTAGTCATGAGAGATATATTTGTCAGGAGGAGCCTTCCTTGAGCCCCTTGACTTATACCTTGTACTTTACTTCTACCACCTTATATTCCTCTTAAGATGTAGAAGACTTCACACAAAGTATTATTAGTAGGTTAGAATACAAAAGTATATGTATAAAGTATAAAGTATAGGAAATATCACTGTTTTGAATATTTAACTTTCAGTTTGTTGTGAGAAGAGCTATTTTTTCTCTCCCAAAGGACTGTCCTTGAAGAAAACCCCCCCTAAACTCTCAACCCAAATTTATAAAATCCACAAACGCCATTGAGCTTGTTAAGAATGAGGCGCAATGTTTTGGGTGTTCCTTTGCCAATATCCTATTGTCAGAAATAAACCAAGGAACAATCCTTCTTTTGTCTCCACAGAAAAGTCCGCAATGGTGACTCTGACAAATGTCCCCTGTTATGGAGTGGCACTGAGATGTACTGTGTGTGAACACAGAAAGGCTGGAGAGGAGTGAGTGGTACATGAACAGGCTCTGTAAAGAATATAAGAGACCAGTAATTCTAAAGTTATTGCAGCTTTCCTGAAGCAAGGTTTGGAAAAGCAAAGAGAAAGGCAAAGACAAACATCGTTGTACTAATTGGTACCTATTATATCAGAAGAAGGAGCATGGAATAGTGGACAGAGAGCTGGCTTTAGAGATATAATAATCTAGATTTAAGATAGTCACATGGCTTTTCAGTGCCCAGCAATCAAATCTCTAAAACCACAAGTTGTTGACAATTTGTTGATTTGAATTGGTGAAAGGACTTTCCGTATTGGGTGTTTCCGTACACTGATGAAATAATTAGGTTCATCTTGTTCCTCTCTACTCTCTATCTATAATGGTATGGTAAGGTAGTATGGAAGTAAGGAATAGAATGATGGATTTGAAATTGAACTTTGAACTTTAGTTCAAATTCTATGTCTACCACTTATGAACTGTGTGATAATCATTCCAAGCAGCTTTAGACAACTTTTCTTAAACTTATTGACCATGCTACACAGAATCTCCAATCTTCATTGATGGGGGAAAAAAAATGCCTGCATCCACAAAAATTACAGATCCTTATGGGAAACAACACAAGGATAACATTCCAAGGCAGAAAAGCAATTTCTGTACAAATGTCTAGCAGTTCTTCTCTGTTCACATCTTTTGGCAGAACCTATAACCTGAGCCTAAGGCTGAAGGGGTAGGTGAAAGATAACATTAGAAGACACATAGTGCTGAATATTTCAATATTTCTATATGATTATTTTATTAGCAACTTTACTTCTATGTTCTTTGACAGTAAATGATATGATGAGATAGATTAAAAATACAATATAGGGCTAAAGGATTCATCAATTAGGCCAGGCATATTTCCTTGTTTTTATACATTTATCTCTTCTTTCTTCTAGAAAAGTGGGAAAAGCCCAGGTTTCTACATAAAGCAATTGGGAATGTTCTTTTGTTTTAAGAACTCTTGCTGTCAGTGCTTACTTCTAGAAATACCGTCCCGTTCCTCACCCCATCTCTATCTAGTATAGCCAATAGAACATCAATAAGAAGGAAATGAGAAAGCATGGAAAAGGGATTTAGAGCCAAAAGATAGTTTTCTGTGCAGCAATTCCCTACCAGTCTACTTCATTAATTCCCTCTCTTACTTGAAGGTTGATCACTAGTTTTAGTCACCTATTTTCTTTAGTGTAATCTTAGGGGTTTCTTTCTAGTATTGTCACTAATAATAAAGTTTTTCAGAGAGACCTTGAAAGTAATCTTGTGTTGCTTGTTTTGACTTCCATGTGGGTGTTTTTCTTGTGTGAGTTTTCCAAAAATGAATCTCTTAGACAAATATACATTTGTCATGTGAACACCTTGTCTGTTTTGAATCCTTTCTATATCCCTGTGGATATGAGTATGCCTCAGAACATGTGTATCTACTCATCTTTTCCCACTTCTGTTCTCTTTTCCCCTCAATGAACCTGTTCCTTCTTTCTCTCACCTTATTCCATAAGCAATAGCACTTCATTATTCTAGTCATTCCTTTTCCTTTCCTTTTCCTAATATAGCCTCAAATTCTTTATGATCCTTTCTCCAGTGCTTTTTTTTTTTTTTTAATCCAATTCCTCCATTTTTGGCTCCAGCTTCTCATTCCTCCCCCCTTTACCTAAACCTCTTGCTCATTTCATTCTCATGCCCTTCGTCACTCTATTTCTGGAACAGAAAGCTATAGTTGCCAGTTTTCATTAGCCCTATTCCTGCCATTTCTATGCTGTGCCTGTGTTGATGAATTGAGGCTACCTGTGCTTGAGAAGCACCTTTCCCTAATCCAAGGCTTTGCAAGTTTCAGCAGTGAAAGACTTCTAAGAGAAGCAAGACTTAACTCTTCAGAAATCCTTACATCTTGCATAATACCAGTGATATTGTTCCAGCATAAGAACAACACAAGCTACCTTCATTAAAAGAAGTTGTGTTCTCAGAGAATTATTAATTGAATCATTTTGTCAACATCATTTTGTCAAAATACTAAAAGAAAGGATAAAGATAGGAGGAAGGATTGAAGTAAGAGCAAAGATGGTCAATGATAATGACCCACCTTGTCCCAGGAGAGGAGAAAATAAATTTCCCACCCTTCTTTGCAGAGTTGGGGAACTATGGATGTAGAACATTGCATATATTAAACTCAGTTGACATGTTGGTTCATTCGGTTGGTCTTCCTTTTCCCCCCTTTTGAGTCTTTGTTATACAGGATGGCTTACTGCATAGGGAATGGAGAAGGATATATTAGGAAGTTATTGATTAAAAACAAAAAAAGAAAATTTATTTTGTAAAGAGGTGGCAGCTAGTGTGGCACAATGGAGTTGGCCCTAGGAGTCAAGAAGACCGGAGTTCAAATGCAGTCTCAGATACTTGACATTTATCAGCTGTGGGACCCTGAGCAAGTTATACAATCCTGCTTGTCCCCAAAACTAACTAAATAAATAAATGAAGAGATCCAAGGGGGAAAAGAAATATTGAAAAGAGAATTGCCTAGAGAGATGATTAAGAACTGAGACTCCATTATTAATCTATACCTGATTTTAAAAACCAGCTAGAACTGTGTGGGGAAAATGATCATAACCATTCTTTGTACTCTCCAATAATAATACCTCTAATCATTTTTCTTTTTAATAATGTCTTAATTCTTTTAAATTTATTTTTTAAAAGGTCCAGTTCCATATGTAGGAAATTTACTTTTAGGGGGAAAACAGCACACAGCCAGGTCTCTATTAAAGTGCACATCTGTTTTCTTTCTTTTTTTTTTTTTTAATAGCACTATCACTCTGGATGTGAGCCTAAACCTTACCCTTGCCAGTCCTCCTCTTTTTCCCCACCCCCAACACAACAAAGAGAAACAATTAAGCAAAACAATTGATACAGTAACTAAGTCTGATGGCATATGCAAAATCCTACTCCTGTAGTTTCCTGTAATATTTCATCATCTGCTTTCTGAGACCAAGACTAATTATTACAATTATTCAGAGTTAATCTTCCTTTTAACATTCTTCACCTTTATATGACTCTAATCATTGTGTATATTGTTTTTCTACTTCTGCTTCTTCTACATGACATCATTTCATATTCATCTTCTCAGCACTTCTTTTTTCTGGAAGACTTTTTTTGTTCTCTTCTCTGGTGTTTTGTTCATAATCGAACCTGTCTTTGGGGAAGTCACAACTTATAGAGAACCCTCCCTTCTTCACATCCACCACCATAAAACTATTCCCAATTTCCTCTGCCAAACTGGATCATCTGCTTTCCTTGCCAACTCAAGTGAAATTGCTATGATATTTCATGGAAGAAAAATGGTACACATTTTCACCTTTAGGCTCCTTTTTCTTTCTTCATTTTATACTAGAATCTCCTACTCAGATTGTAATAATGAAAGTGAGGAGTAAAGAGTAGCATCTAAGGGGGGGCTCCCACCTATGTTGGATAAAAGAGCAGTCCCCCACATTTCCCCAGAAAAATCTTTCTCCCATTTTTGTTCTAAGCTTCTGCAGCACTGTGAGAGGTTATTAGTCATGTGATTGTTTTTGAACGTGTAACATTTAGAGACTACAATGGGATCACCAAAATTATTACTTTTTGGGTTGTCAGATTTAACTCTAGGTCTTATTGAGAAGGGAAAAAAGGCATCCAGTTGGTTTCCATTTACCATTCCTCCTAAGCCCCAGAATGGATACTGGTTTTGACTTTAGGATGGAATGACTCTTTGAATTCATTCTTTTTGGTACTTATAAAGACTTTAGAAATCACTTGGGTTTTAAATACTGCAGGAGGAGAAAAGAACTGCTAATTTTGACAGAAATAGAATAATTCTGGTACTTTGGTATTGAAGGATTCCTATGGTCCGATACAATGGAGTTTACTAATAGTCAGTCTGGTATCACAGGTTTTCTTGAACAGTACAGTTAGAGTTCTACATTTGGAATAAAGAAGATCTGATTTCAAATTCTGCCTAGACACTAAATAGCTATGTGAATTTGAGCCAGTTACTTAACTTTTCTCTAGTGCAGTTTCCTCATTTATAAAATGAAGGGACTACACCTAATGGATTTTTTGATACTTTCTAACTCTAAAACCATAATCCTATGAAAATAACAGGAAGAAAAGGAAACAAGAATTTATTAAGCACCTAATGCAAAACCAGGAATTGTGGTAAATGCTTTCCAAACAGTCTATGTGGTCTTTAAGAAAATCCTTATGAGTAAATGCTATTATTACTTATTTTATAGTTGAGGAAACTGAGGTAGACATGTTTTCTTGACTCTTAAATCCAGCACAATATCTGGCAAATTAGCATACTCTCTCCATGACCTAAGCAGTCATGATGATTTTCACATAGTTTCTCTTCCTGCCAGCCCCAGAACCCACAGAATGGTGAACCTTGGGGATTTCTTCTATTCATATTAAGACTTTTTTAGAATTGAGGGATTCATATCCTTAGAGGGCATTTGTGACTAAATTGAATCTCTGGGTCAAGCTGGTCATGTGTAGCCAGCGTAGACTTGGCTTAAGCTCAGCTTGAGGTAGTTGGTGTTTACTTTCTAGAGTATTTTCTCCAGTGTAGGGAATATTTCCAGGGTCTGTAATGCAGTGTGAAATGCTGTGATGTCTCTAGATCTGCATATAATACCACAGCATCCCATATTGGAAAGGACAAACAAAAGCAGCCTGTGGAAATACTGGATAGATGAGAGATACTTGAAATGTGATGTATTTCCAGAAAGAAACATATATATTTAGACATAGGCAATATGAGAATTTGTTTTGCTAAACTATATATTTGTTACAATAATTTTTAATTTTAATTTTTATTGTTCTGTTGGAGGTATAGTGGATTTATAAAACAAAAAAGAAATATAAAATGTGTTTTTAACTCTCTTTTTCTAACAAAGCAAGTGGATATAACAAAGCCAAGGCCGGTTTTGAAAGAAAAGATCATTTTACCCCCTTCCTCAAGTCCCACCAAAAAAACAAAAACAAAACTAAACAAAACAAAAAAAAAACAACTTCATAGCATTAGGAAAGATCCCACTTTCTTATGTTTTTTTTTTCCCTCACCCTCTTTCTCTAATATTAACTTTTCAGATCCCGCTTTTCTTCAAAGCAATTTAGGCATGCCATCATTGAGAGAGGTATGGGAAAGGTGTTATTTTTTTTTTTAAAGGTTGAGAAATTTTTTTAATATGAAATTTTTATGATGCTTTTTGATTTTCTATCAGCCTACATTTCCTAATGTATAACTCATTCCTCACCCCATTCTCAAAGAACAATCCCTTATATTTAAAAAAAAAAAAAAAAAAAAAAAAAAAAAGAAAAGCTTTTTATAAGACTAATGAAATACATTGAATGATGTGCCATTATGTGGGGTGATTCATAATACCATATCCACAAACTCCTTATGTTTGTAAATAAATGGGGTGTGTGTGTGTGTGTGTGTGTGTGTGTGTGTGTGTAAGACACTTTCTGATGTGGCATAGCAGATTTTAGTTTTATTTTATTAAATTTTTTTTCTTTGTCCTAGGAAAAAGTGGAGGTTGTGGAGTACATTTGCAATGTACTTACCTAAGTTATTGTATTACCAAAGAGAAAGAAAGTTGAGGGAAAGCCTGTTTTCTTCCTTCTTGGCTATGGACTTTGAGGACAAGAACAACTTTAATATTGAAATATTGTAGATATGTCTTATTAAAGGTCAAAATGATTGTAAAATTTCAGACTTGCAAAAATGACAAAATTGGCTGGTGATTTGCTTTGATTCAGAAAAAAAACTCAACACTTGAGGAATTTTCAGGCTGTATTACAGTGTACTAATATTTGAAAAAAAATGTGAAACGTGTTATGGAGAAGAGTTCATGGGATAACTAACTATACTTACCACAATGCAAAAATTATAGAGACAAAAATCTAGGTTTTGCTGTTGTTGGTTGAATTGGATTTGAAGCTAAGTTGCACAAAGTTGTCAACCTCATTCCTTCTTCTGAATTATCAAAATCCAGGGGAGCCTCCTTCAGCCTCCTTCATGGCCATTGGAACAACTTGTCCATTCCAGCAGGACAAGTCTTCACATGCTTGGGATAGACATCCCCAACAGACCCAGGGGTTTGAGGCCTGCTGGTTATCCTCAATCTGGTTTGGCCTTTCAACCAAGATAGTCTGAGTGTGACTGCTGTGTATGAGGTGTTTTATCCCTTGGATAGTCCTTGTACCTTGAAGGACTCTGATGATTTGCTCTGTCATGTGCCATGATTCCTTTTGATCCTTCATCTAGTCCTGGGCCTCTTATCACCACTAACCCCTAGGATTGTATTTCTATGGGACTATTCTCTTAAAACCTATCTTTCCCCTTTGTTGTGCCTCATGTCTCTTTCTGAGCATAACTGAACTTGGAGAGAAGACTGTCTGGGAGGAACTTATCCAAAGTCACATAGTTAATTTCACTGTCATAACTTGCAATGAAACTCTTATATTTAGATTTAGATTAGATTTGCTCTTTTCAACACTGAGGTGAATCAGGCCAATTCTAAATAGATTTGTGATGGAGAAAGCTATCTACATCCAGAAAGAGGACTTATAAGCACTGAATGTGAATCATAACACCTTTTTTTCACCCTTTTTTGTTGTTGTTTACTTGCTTTTTTTCCTTTCTTATTTTTTAAATTTGATTTTTCTTGTGCAGCGTAATAAATGTAGAAATGTGTTTGGAGGAATTGCATGTTAAATCTTTACTGGATTACCTACTGTCTAGGGGAGGAAGGGAGGGAAAAAAATTTGGAATGCAAGTTTTTGCAAGGATGAATGTTAAAAGATATCTTTGCAATTTTTTTGGAAAATATTTTGAAAATAAAAAGTTATTTTAAAAAGAACATCAATTTTTAAGCTGTATAATACTTTTATTTATTTTTTTTCAGCTAAGCATGTACAATTCTTCTAAACATATTTACAAATTCATCATGTTGTATAAGAAAAATCAGATAAAAGGAAACATGAGGAAAAAAACACCAAGCAAACAAATATAATAACAAGAAGGTGCAAATACTATACTTTGATTCACATTCAGTTTCTATAGTTCTCTCTCCGGATGCTCTTTGCATTGCATGTCTGTTGGAATTGCCTTGAATCACCTCATATTTAAAAGAGTCGAGTCCTTCAGAGTTGATCATGACATAATATTGTTGTTTCTGTCTACAGTATTCTCTTGGTTCTGTTCACTCCACTTAGCGTCAATTCATATAAGTCTTTCCAGGCTTTTCCGATATCACTCTGCTCTTCATTTCTTATAAACAGTAATAAAAATATCAAATTTTAAAGATTTTAGTGAATGAATTTCTTCAGAATTTGATTTAACCATTATTGGTCAAAGATAGAAGTTGAACCTGCCCAAAAAGCTTCAATGGCTCCTTTTATCTCTGTAGAATAAAATATAAATTTCTCCAGTGCTTATTAACCCTTTACATTCTGGCTTGAGACTATTTTTCCAGCCTAATTATACATGATTCCTTTCCACACGTTCCATGATTCAAACAAACTGGCCTACTGTGTCTATGTACATAGCATTCCATCTCCAATCTCCATTGTCCATCTCCAATCTCCATTCCTTTGTATAGCCAATTATTCCCCATGGTTAGAAGACTCTCATTCCTTATCCCTGTCCTTTTGAGCTATCTTCAAGATGTAGCTTACATACCACCTCCTATAGTAGGTCTTTATATTTTTTTTTCCTAGTTCTTAATGTTTTCCCAAACCAGAAGTGACTTTCTATAAATTTTTATTTACTTATCTTTTTTTCATATTCTTTGTCTCAGATAAAAAAGAAGATAATTGAGGGCAGAGACTGCTATATTTTTGTCTTTGTATTCCTAGCACCTGGTACGATATTCCTAGTGCCTGGTATGATACCTGGCACATAGTAGGTGCTTAATATATGGTTGTTGGATTTAATTGAACTTTGAAACACTAAAAGTTCCATTTTACCCCCTTCATTCAAGACTCAATAGAAATTTTGTCAGAGCAGACAATGGCAGACCACGGCAGACCTGGTGTCCAGAATTATCTGAACAAAAATTTAAATGGAATTAATTGGAAGTATTATCACTTTAATTTTGAAATTCAAGTATATATTGCTAATTCAAAGGACTGGGCTAAAAAACAAAACAAAACAAAACACTAGACTATTTGTAAAAATATATCACCATATATTTCAGAAGCAGTGAATACTTTCTCCCCTTTCTGCTTCCAGTAATCTAAGGCACTAAAATTATTTTTGTCTAATCTGGTTGTTGCTAGGTTTGGGGAAATAGATATCAATTAATTTAAGGACTGAAATAAAAGAAAGTTATTTTCATCAGGTTCTTGGTGTCACCATTAGAAAGCCCTCATTTCCAGAAGTATAGTTTCTTTGAAGTCACCCAATCCTTAATCATGCATGGATTCTTTCTACAATACCCCTAAGAGGTTATTATTTAATCTCAGCAAGAAAAAAATCAACTCATTTACAAACCAGTTCAGTTCACTTTGGGATACCTCTGTATAGAAGAAAATTTGCTTCCTTCTACCTACTACTCATTGGTTCTACTCCCGCCATCTGGAGCCGCATACAATAAAGTTAATACTTCTCAGTGATAGCTCCTCAAATATTTAAAGACAGTCCAATAAGTCTTTTTCTCTCCAGGCTAAATATCCCCAGTTCTTTGTTTCTCATGTAATCTGGTTTCTAGTCCCCTAACCAACTTAGTCACTTCATCTGAAATATTCTAGTTCATTAGTATCTCTCTTGAAATGAGACACTTAGGACACAATATTCCCTATATGTTTCATCAGCAGAGAATTACATCAGACAATAACTTTTCTTGTTCTAGATACCATAATTATATTAATATTGTTCAACATTGCCTTTACTTTTTCTGGTAACCATACCATGCCATTAACTCTTACTGAGCTTTCAGTGAATTAAATTCCTTACCTTTTTTTCTTATAAGCTGTTGCTAAGGTCATAGCTCTCCCATCCTGTATGCATTTAGTTTTATTTCATCTGTGGATGGAGCCATTGTTATTGCATTTCACCTTATTAGTTTTGGCTCAGTGTTAATGCCAATTGAGATCTTTTTTGGATCCTGCTCCTGCAAATCCAGTATATTAGCTCAGCTTTGTGTCATGGAATTGTATGTTCAATACCATTCTTGTTATAAATGAAAACAGAAGAAGGGAGGGACAGTTAAATAGAAGTGTGGCTCACAGATCCTCTTTGGAGAAGCAAATACAAGGACTGGTAGATTTGATTTTGTGTGTCCATAGGCAAGACGTATGCTCATTTGGGACATGAGGTATTTAGTGAGGATAAGTATTTGCAAAAAAAAGAACACTGGAAAATGGTTATAGTATATTACACATTTCAGGTATAGAAAATAAAGAGATAGATAAATTCTGTGAAGAACTTGAGAAGACCCTCCAAATTGAACTTATATATAGATATTAGAAAAGTAACATTAGAATTAGACACCATGGCCAAAAACTGGAAACTGAATGGAAGCCCATCAATTGGAGAATAGCTGAATAAATTGTGGTATTATGAATATTATGGAATATTATTGTTCTGTAAGAAATGACCAGCAGGATGATTTCAGAAAGGCCTGGAGAGACTTATATGAACTGATGCTGAGTGAAATGAGCAGGACCAGAAGATCACTATACACTTCAACAACAATACTGTATGAAGACATATTCTGATGGACGTGGCTCTCTTCAACAATGAGATGAACCAAATCAGTTCCAATAGAGCAGTAATGAACTGAACCAGCTACACCCAGGGAAAGAACTCTGGGAGATGCCTATGAACCACTACATAGAATTCCCAATCCCTCTATTTTTGTCTGCCTGCATTTTTTATTTCCTTTACAGGCTAAATGTACACTATTTCAAATTCCAATTCTTTTTGTACAGCAAAATCACTGTTTGGACATGTATACATATATTGTATTTAATTTGTACTTTAACATATGTAACATGTATTGGTCAACCTGCCATCTGGGGGAGGGGGATAGGGGGAAAGAGGGGAAAAATTGGAACAAAAGGCTTGGCAAATGTCAGTGTTGTAAAATTGTCCATGCGTACATTTTGTAAATAAAAAGCTATAATTAAAAAAAAGTCATAAAAAAAGAATTAGACTCTAGAATTAACATTCCAGTTAGAAAGAACAACTTAATGACGCTGATCAATTCATTGGCTATCCTATAGCACAAATGATGAAAGATACTTCCCACTTTCTGCCAGAGAGGTCATATATTCAAGAAGCAGAATGAATAACATTTCTTTTTGGACATGGCCAATATATTGTTTTGTTAGATAACATATATTTGTTACAAATGTCTTTTCCTTATGAGATGGAAAAGGTAGGGAGGAGAGAAAATAAAATTTTTTATTGAAAAAATGTTTTTATTGTTTATTATAAATAGGAAAGAAAAATATTAAAGCTGAAAGAAAAATGTATAAAAACAAGTCAGAAAATATGGTTCAGGAATAAAGAATGGGAGAGATCAAAATCTTCTGTGTAGTCTACATAGATACTTTGCATCTCTATATCATGCATATTTTCTTCCAGAAATCCATGAGAAGATGTTGGGTGTGGTAAGATTGAGATAACATCACAAAAAAATGATTTGCAAATACTTATTGACTTTGGAACCATTCTTGAATCAATCCTTTGCATGCAGTCAAACTACTGACTTTATAGAGCAGAGATCAGTCACTCAACTGATCAGTGAGCCTTTATTTATTAGTCATCAAATAGAAGGTTATTATAATGGTGATGATAGACTGAACTAGGATGGTGACTATCTGAGTAGAGTGAAGGGGACAGATGTAAGAGATGTTGTTCTTGGCATCCTGACTTCTAAGTTGGAATTCATTTTTCCACAGAAACAATTTTATAATAGCTTTTTTAGGTAGAGGTAAACTCTATTATTAGTATGTGATTTTAGAGACATTAGAAGCATTTGTGGTCTCAAGATACACCCATACTTTATAAAACAATTCCTATGGGAATCAGTGTTTTCAAGCTTCCATATGGGATCTAACTTCCATATGGCTATTTGAAATACTTTTCTTTTTTTTTTTTTCCAAATTAAAATTGTTGTTTTATTCAGTTTTTTTAATTAATAATTTTTATTATATATATATATATTTTTATAATATTATCCCTTGTATTCATTTTTCCAAATTATCCCCCCCTCCCTCCACTTCCTCCCCCCGACGACAGGCAATCCCATACATTTTACATGTGTTACAATATAGTCTAGGTACAATACATGTGTGTGAATATCATTTTCTTGTTGCACAATAAACTTTAGATTCCGAAGGTACATGCAACCTGGGCAGACAGATATTAGTGCTAACAATTTACATTCACTTCCCAGTGTTTCTTCTCTGGGTGTAGCTACCTCTGTCCATCATTGATCAACTGGAAGTGAGTTGGATCTTCTTTATGTTGAAGATATCCACTTCCATCAGAATACCTCTTCATACAGTATTGAAGTGTACAGTGATCTTCTGGTTCTGCTCATTTCACTCAGCATCAGTTGATTTAAGTCTCTCCAGGCCTCTCTGTATTCCTCCTGCTGGTCATTTCTTACAGAGCAATAACATTCCATAACCTTCATATACCATAATTTACCCAACCATTCTCCAACTGATGGACATCCATTCATCCTCCAGTTTCTAGCTACAACAAAAAGAGCTGCCACAAACATTTTGGCACATATATGTCTCTTTCCGCTCTTTAGTATTTCCTTGGGGTATAAGCCCAGTAGTAGCGCTGCTGGGTCAAAGGGTATGCACAGTTTGATAACTTTTTGGGCATAATTCCAGATTGCTCTCCAGAATGGCTGGATTCTTTCGCAACTCCACCAGCAATGTATTAGTGTCCCAGTTTCCCCACATCCCCTCCAACATTCATCATTATTTGTTCCTGTCATCTTAGCCAATCTGACAGGTGTGTAGTGGTATCTCAGAGTTGTCTTAATTTGCATTTCTCTGATCAATAGTGATTTGGAACACTCTTTCATGTGAGTGGATATAGTTTCAATTTCTTCCTCTGAGAACTGTCTGTTCATATCCTTTGACCATTTATCAATTGGAGAATGGTTTGGTTTCTTATAAATTAGGGTCAGTTCTCTATATATTTTGGAAATGAGACCTTTGTCAGAACCTTTGTTTTTAAAAATATTTTCCCAATTTGTTACTTCCCTTCTAATCTTGTTTGCATTAGTATTGTTTGTACAGAAACTTTTTAGTTTGATGTAATCAAAATCTTCTATTTTGTGATCAATAATGATCTCTAGTTCTCCTCTGGTCATAAATTCCTTCATCCTCCACAAGTCTGAGAGGTAGATTATCCTCTGTTCCTCTAATCTATTTATTATCTCCCTCTTTATGCCTAAATCATGGATCCATTTTGATCTTATCTTGGTATATGGTGTTAAGTGTGGATTATTTGAAATACTTTTCAAACGAAATTGTTCTTAAGTTTGGAACTGTCATATAAAGGAAGAAAACCTATAAACAGCTTAGGGTAGGAAATGAAGAAAAATCCCACGAAAAATCCCACAACTAACTTAAAAGGAGTGGCCAAAAAAAAAGTTTTCTAAGATAGAATCTAGCAAAAGTTTCAAGTTAAGTTTTTAATGACCACATTAGAATTGAGACGTTAAGTGAAGTTTCACCCATTCCAAAGCTTATTTATGTTGGGTATAAAAATTGGTCAATTTTTGTTCTGTAATGTCTAATCCTGAGAAAATAATAACAAAATAAGAAATAGCCAGCTACTTTCTTTTTGTTGCCATTTCTCATCTTCTTACTTCTTTGATCATCTTTAATACAATTATAGATATGTCAACTTATTCTATGATTTAGCACAACTAATAATATTCTTATAGGATTGTGACATGCACTTATGTATGACCTCTGTTTCCTTTCCTTCTTCTGCATATCTTTAAAAATATAATCTTATTTTCATCTTTTATTTCTGAATATATTCTTTTTCATTCACCAGCCAATCATTCTTTATAACAAAGAATAAAAAAATAGGTTAGGTGTAGGAAAAGCAGTTTAGCAAAACTAACCAACATATCAAATGCTTCTAAAAGTGTAAGTTGTATTCCATGTTTAAGGTCTGTCAAACTCTAATATGAAGAGAAAGTCCAAGTTTGGTTATTATAATTAAATGGCATTCAGTTTTGGTTTTTTTCTGGTTGATCTTTCTGTTTACATTTTATAAGTCACTTTAAAACCTAAGTTGGTTGATGAGTTCCTTGTTCATCTATACCTATTTTTTCAAACAACTCTCATATTTCCTCCTAATTGTAGTTGTTCCCTTTTGTGTCTTCAGAATTTCATTCTTGAGAATTTCCTATTCCTCTTGCATCGATTTCTTAGAATTTTAGTTCATGGAATCCTACCTAACCTTTCTATCCACTCTTTTCAAATCTAGGTTGTATGTCAGAATATGCTCAGTTTTCCTCTCCCTTTTTTTTTTTTCAAGGCATTTGGGGTTAAATGATTTGCCTAGGATCACACCACTAGTGCTAATTGTCTAAATCAGGACTTGAACGCAGTTCTGACTGCAGGGCTGGTGCTCTATTTACTGTGCCATCTAACTGCCCCATTTTCCCTAGTGATCACTAGTCACTATCTCTCACAAAGGTTTTCATGATTTCCATCCTGGCAACAAATTCCTCTTTGTTTGTGAAAATCAGATCCAGAACAGAATTTCTCCCTATTGATTTGCTCTACTTTTTGAAGGATGACATGTTTGATTTGCCCACAAAGTAATGTTTTTCCTTCATTGATTATTTACCCAAAATACTCACTGCCATGCTACCCCACTTTGATTTAGTCATTCAAATTTATCTCCTTAATATTCAATGTCACCCTGCCTCTCATTTTACCTATCATATTTCTTTTGAATAAAGTATATACATATAAATTTTCAGTCATAACTTTCATGTCTTGATATTTCTAAGGTTAGAGCTCTCTATTTTCATTAGAACTCCTAGTTTACTTTGTTTACTGTTTGATTTTTGATTTCTTCTATATAGAAATTTCATGCCCTAGGTTTGTACTCACTAGTTGGGTTCCCACAAGGTGGCTGCTACTTTGCAACTGAATGGTAATTTTGTGATTCCTATTTCTAATACTCTACCTCAAAAGTCTCTACCAATCAGCTTTTGAAATTGTTATTGTTGTGTTATGTGTCTGACCCTTATAAGGTTTCTTGGCAAAAATACTGGAGTTGTTGGTCATTTCCTTCACTGGCTCCTTTTACAGATGAGGAAACTAAGACCAACAGGGTCACAAAGCTCGTAACTGTCTGAGGTCAGAGTTGAATTTAGGAAGATGAATGCTGTCCCTGACTACTCAATGCCCTATCTACTATGCCACCTGGCTGTCCAAAGGTAATGAAGATATTGGTAAGAACAGTTGGCATAAAACATGTCCCATCAAAATCTGGGCACTTTCCCACAATTTATACAGCACTCTTAATGGTATAGATATAGATATAGATATATGCAAGATACATATATCTGAGATATATATATATATATATATATATGTATAGCAAATTATAGTTCCTGGTATTGCAGGGTCTGGAAGTCCTTTTTCTCTTCACAGACTTCTTTTTCAGCTTTCCACTGGGTGTGGCATCTGTGCTGGATGGGATTTTGTTGATGTAAAATACTACAAAACATCTAGGGGAAAGAGAAGACAGATTAGTTTTAAAGTATCATAAATTATCTAGACTTATTCTTGATAAGGCATGGTATTTCAATAGGGGGAGGGAAGGGGCATCGGTTAATCTGCTGGACAATCTGAGTCTTTTTTGATAGGTAATTTAGAAACTTAATTTCAGTTCTTGAGGGAGATTCTATTCTGTGATTTCAGACAGAATAAAAAATCCTTAGCTAAGGATAGATAGAAGTCTCTCTATTCTCTGAATCTGAGGATTTTACCATCTCCTAGGCTACAAGTAAGGAATCAGGGTCAATCTAGGAAGCCAATAACTTTCACACTCAAGCTCTTTCTCTTCTAAATCTCTTTTTAGTTTAAGACTTGGTTCACTTGGTAAGAGACTTCTCCCTAACTTATGGTTACCATCCAAAACATATCTCAAATCTTCATCTCCATCAGCTAGCCTATAACTAAGCAATGACTATTTAATGAATAATCAGCAAAAACCTCTGAGATTCAGGGTTCCACTTTTTTTTTTTCCTGGTCTATGCAAATGAATGGTTGAGAAAAATTATGGGGGAAATTTATGCAGGAGGTGGCAAATTCATTGTCCTCGTCTGGCTACTCAGATGCTTTCTTGGACTTTAATTATGACTCAAAATCTTACAAGATGTGAATTAGCTAACTCAAAATTTTATAACCTTTTATAAGAGAAGTGTCAGACACCTCCCTAAGAAGGCCTGAGTGCAATTGAACCAATTTAAAAGGTGATTGGGAAATATTTAACAAAATAGAAAAAAAAATTGAACATGAATAATGTTAATATGTGGTTTTCTAAGTTAATTTGCAAGCCACAGGGATTCTTAAATATATTTTAGTGGTCCTCATTTCCATTTGATTTTGACACCACTATTTTAATAATGTACAGGGTACTTAAATGATTCCTTCTCCAGAAGGTGACACACCCTTACATCTCAAGTCTCTGTTACTGCCCTTTCCATCATGCAAACTTCCCAGAGTCTAGAAGGAACACACCCTATTCTTACTTTCTTGTACTTTGTCTTTCGTGTTTTTCTGGGTATATCAAATGCTATTCTTTTCCTTCATTGCAGCTACTCTCTCTATGTGATTTATTGGATAAAAGCAGTTTTTTCCTTCCCCTGTCCTTTTAATTGAAAAAACCCTTCTGATTAGATTTATGCTTGGATTGATATTTAAGATTAAAGAATTGTTGAACAAAGTTATTTGTTATTATAGTTTTTAAGGAATCTTGAATTATTAATTCATGGATAAAATACACCTTGTTATAAAAGAAATCTAGTGTTCTATTTAACTGAATCAAATGATTTTTCAAAGTCAAGAAATGATAGACATAAGGAGAGCTTATAATCTTTATAGCTTTCAGTTAATTATGAAGTGATAAAGATATGGTACATTGTTAACATTATTTTCATAAGCTTGTTTGTTCTTTACATTAACTTCACAAAGATATCTTCAAGTTAAGTAGAGATTATTTTCATGAAGATTCTCATAAAGCAGATATACCAGCTGATAGTTATTGAAAATGGCTTGATTTCTTTCTTCTAGTATAAGTAAGTTTTGAGAATCTTTCCACTTTTTCCATAATCTCTGTATTTTCCCCTCCTTCAGATACTATGTATATACATATATATATATATATATATATATATATATATATATATATATATATATATGTTTCTCAATGTTCTCATAAATTGTCACCTTTAGCATTATAGATCTTCTCTGTATAAATATGATCAATGAGATCAGAGACAATATTTGAAAATTGATTAGATTTGAAAGTTAGCAGGCAAATACTTTCTTATCTGTTGAGTACGCTATCAAAATCTCAGCTAGCTCTTCCATAAGGAGAACTATAAAAGCAAAGTAACCAAATAAAGGAAGACCCAAGCAACTGGACTAACATTCATGGATGGCTCACATAGATAGAGTAAAAATGGTAATACTTTTCAAATGGGCTTATGTAAATGCCAAACAAAATAATCAAAGACTTCTTTACAGAACTTGAGAAAATAAAAAAGAAATTACACCAACCAATAAACATTTATTAAGTGCCTTCTATGTGCCAAGCACTATGTTAAGCACTGGCATATAATAATTGCTAACATTTCTATAGCACCTACTATATGCTAGGCATTATGCTAAGCATATTACAAATATTGTCTCACTTGATCCTTACAACAGCCTTGGGAGATAGGTATTATTATTTCTCCCATTTTTATAGATGAAGAATTGAGACAAACAGATTAAGTGACTTACTAGGGTCACATTGTTAGGAAATATTTGAAGCTGGAAACTCAAGTCTTCTTCATTCCAAATCCAGTGTTCTATCCACTGTGCTACCCAGATATCCCTTATATAATGACATAATAGGATACAAAAGCTAACAAAAGGGACCTTCATGAATTTCTATTAATTCAAAAATAGATGGAATTATTTGGGATGGGATAGTTATGATTATTTACAATATGAAAGTTTTTAAGAAACCTTTTGTATAACAAAAAGTTTATAACTAAAGAAAAAGAAAAATATTTATGAGAAAATATAACAGATAAAAGCTTGACATTTAAAATTTGTGAGGAGAACTTTATATGATTAAAATGACTCACCTTAGCCCTGGAAAAGAGTTGAGAACCTTCACCTTTCTCCTTTGATTACAGAAGAGAAGTATGGGTGTGGTGTGTTGCATATACTGTCAGACATAGTTCAATGTCTAGTTTTGCTGAACTTGTTAAGTGTTTAGTGTGTAGAGCAACCCCATATAATGCTGAAGCACCCTGATTGCCAGTTGTTCATCTACAGTAGTATTATTCTAGAACTCACTGGTATCTAGAATATTATCTTCCCTGAGCTGAATGTTCTCAGAACCAAATTAGTCTGGTTTGTGAAGGTTAAACCACTTTTCTCTTCAAAAGAACATTGCCTTACTTGAAGTGAATGCTAACTTGTGGCTTTTGCAGAGGGATATTTACTTTGAAGACTTAATAATAGCATAAGCTTTTATAGATGCTGTAATAAAATAGATCCAGACAACAGACACAAAGAAGTCTTGCTATAACTCAGGTGGATATTTCACCCTATAATGCGTATGGGGGTGAACACTAAATCAAAAGTTTCACATAACCTCACATAATGCATATGCAGTTATGTGAAACTTTTGATTTGGTGTTATAGAGGCACTTTTGACAGAGAATTTTTAATTAAATTTTTTTTGGGAAAACATTTTCAGCATCATGGTCTTTAAAAAAAAGTTTTATTTATGTCTTCTGTTTCTCATATCATAGTTTTTTCTAGCTACACCTTTCACCAATATGACCAGCATCATAAGAAACATTGTTTCAATAGCATATTGTTTGGGAACAAAATTGGCTATTTTAATTAACCTGGAGTTGAGTTTCTTTTCCATGGTATTAAAAACCATTTATATCATTGCAGTTGGATATATTATTCTTCTAATTCAGCTTATTTCATACTGAAACTGTCCAAACAAGTCTTCACATGTTTCTCTCAAGTCTTTATAATCATTATTTCCTTGCTCTATTACATTTGTATCTCATAATTTCTTAAACCATCTCTCAATAGCTGGGTATCCACTTTCCCCCTCTTTTTTGCTACCACAAAAAATTTCAGTGAATATTTGGGTATATCTGGGATCTTTTTTTTTTCCTTTCTGCCTTTGACTTACATATCCAATAATGGGAATTATTTACTTTCCTTTCTCAAATAATTTGATATAGTTTTGCAGAATGGTGGGACTATTTCACAGCTCTAACAATAGTATGTTAGTGTGCCTCTCTCCATAGCCCCTCCAATATTGACTGTTATTTGTCAACTGTGCCAATTTGCTAAATATAATACAAAACTCAGTTGTTTTAATTTCCATTTTTCTCATTATTAATGATTTAGAACATTCTTTCATGTTATTATTCAATTTACATTTTTTTGCAAACTATTAATATTCTTTGACCATTTATCTATTAGGGAATGGTTCTTAGTCTTCTACATTTGTGTGAATCCCTACATATCTTTGAAATTAGACTTTTATTGATGCTATTTGAGCATTGTGATTTTCCATAACATGCTAGAGCAAAGAAGATACATAAATGGTACAGTAGATAGAGTGCCAAGCCTGGAATCAGGAAGACCTCAGACTTTGTGTAACCTGGACAAGTCACTATACCCTGATTTCTTTAGTTTCCTCATATGTAAAATGAGTCATAGAAGGAAATGCCAAACCACTACAGCATCTTTGTCAAGAAAATCCCAAGTGGGGTAAAAAAGAGTCAGCTGAAGAGAGTTCAAATCTCCCAGCTTCTTTCTAGTTTGGTGTCAACTATATTTCCTCTGTTGAAATGCTGAGGATTAATTCTCTCTTACTCAATCCATTATATACTCTAGGCATAAAAAGGATGAAAGGGATGGAAAAACCAGGAAATCTAAATTCACTTCAACAGTTTATTTATTATTAGTCCCTTATATTGCTATCTTGCTTCATATTTTGTTTAAAATTTTCCAGTATTTTATAGGAAATAAAGTTAATACCCAACTATGAAAATGAAGAATCTAAATAAATTGTCCAAGGCATAAAAGAAGAAATTTTAAAAGTTCTCTCTTTCTTGCCTTTAAAATGCCTATTTTTAAAAGGTAGCATCTAGTTTATATTAGAATCTTATCTCTGCTATCCACTATCTGTATGACAATTTAACTTCTCAGGGTCACTGGGGATCTCTCTAGATCAGAGGTTTTCTATATGGAACTGTGGTCCGTGGTCTGCCACGGGCTTACAACACTATCGAATGAGTGCCAGCTTAAAATATATTTGGGAAATATTTTTCTAAATAAATAAAATACAATGAAACATAGATAACATTACATTTAAAACCTAAGTCAACATACAGTCTGTCAAGATGAATGGCCCTGTTTTTATTTGAATTTGACATCCTGTTCTAGGACTGAAAGCTGCAGATTTGCTGGGAATTTCCATGGGAGCAGTTTAGATATATTTAATAGAATCATGAGTCTGTGAAAAACAACCACATCGTTTAACCATAATCAACAACAAAAATGATCAAATACACGTTCAAAACAAGGAATAAAATCACATGCAAATCCTTGAGGTAATATGATTAACGTTTAAAAAAATCAAAGTAAAGCCAAATTAAGAAATAATAGAGAAACAAATACCATATTTGCACTGGCTCCCCTTCTGCTTGTTTCTCAAGGTTGTTACCTTTGACATGGTTTTTTCCTTTCAAATACAACTGTTGCCACGGTCTGTTTGTGCTAATTCTACGTTGTATCTCTGCTAATAAGTTTTTCTACATTCCACTCATATAGTATGTTGAATACAAGAACCAGGAAAAACCTGGGTTCAAACCATGCTTTCTGTGTGAATCTGGGCAAATCATTTTTCTATAGATTTTAGCTACAAGCCTTTCACCAATATGACCTTAAGAAAAATAAAAGGTTGATCTGTTATCAAAGAGACTGCCCATAGGCCAGTAGTATAGGATCATAGATAACTGCCTCATCTTATAAATAAAGAAATTGGTGCTCAGAAAAGCTAAGTACCTAAAGTTCCCCAGGTAGTTAAGTGGCAGAATTTGGATTTGAATCCACATCCTTTGACATCTAATACAACACTCTACTGCACCTTTAAAATTTGGCAAATTCACATATTATTCCATTTCACATTTGCATACAGCATAATTTATTCAAAAAGAAGAGGGGGAGCTAATGGGCTCAGCAGATAGAACTCCAGGCTTGGAGTCAAGAGGATGTGAGTTTAAATCCAGCTTCAGGTACTTATTAGCTTGGTCATCCTGTCATCACTTAACTCCTACTTGCCTCAGTTTCCTCATCTATAAAATGAGCTGGAGAAGGAAATGGCAAACCTACTCTAGTATCTTTGCTAAAAAAAAAAAAAAAAAAAAAAAAAAAAACCTAAACGGCATTACAAAGAGTTGGATGTAACTGAAAAATACAGAAGACCTGGATTCAAATCTTGCCTCAGATACTTATTAGCTGTATGGTCATATTCCCTGAATCTCAGAAAACTACTAAGTAGCAGATGGATTGTGGATCTGAATAGATGGAGATAGTGCCAATATTTCTGAAATTATCTATATCCATGCCCTCTGATTCTACATGGGATCTCATTCCCACTCCCTACTGCATTGGAAAAAGAAAAAGACAAAGAAATTCCGCATGATAAATTAATATGCATGATCAAACAAAACCAATTCTTTCATTGGTCAAGTTCAAAAAAAGAGTGTGTATGTTTGTGTGAGTTTATATGTGTGTATGTATAATTCTTCACCCTGACTCCATCAAATATTGTATTCATCACTCAGTATAGGGTTTTGCTATTACAAATAAGGCAATATGGATGTTTTTGTAGTGACAGATTCTTCTTTTTTCCTTTTATAGTATTTTTGCCAAAATCCTGGCAATGAAATAGCTAAATCAGGGTATTATCAGTTTTATGATCGTCATTACATATGGTCATAATTTTACTCTCCAAAAAGTTTATATTAGCCTCCTGTCTCATCTACTACTGACATAATTAGGGCCTATTTCCCTGAAGCCCAGTTAATGTTGAATGTTTTCATTTTGAGAACTAATTTTTTTACTCTTGTGGGTGAAAGCTGATATCTTAAAGTTGCTTCAATATATATTTCTCTGATCACTGGGAATGAGAATATCTTTTCACATGGTTATTAACAATTTATATATATCCCTTTGAAAATTGCCTTTATTTTCATTATCTTTCCATTAGTTTTGTTTTTTTTTTTAATGAAACTTGGGTTTTATATTAAAGGAAAAAATTCATGTTCTCCAACCTGTTGCTATGAAGAAGAGAGTATAAATGCAGTTATTTACCCTGTATTGAGTGATGAGTACAAGAGATGATGGATTTAGGATGAAGAATTTTTTGCGCGAGCATGCGCACACACACACACACACACACACACACACACACACACACACACTTCTTTTTTAAAACATGTCCAATGAGGGAATTGATTTTACTTGATCATACATATTAATTTATTACATGGAATTGCTTTGTCTTTTTTTCCCCAGTGTAGTAGGGAGTCAGAATGAGATAAAATAAATGTCTGTTCATTTAAAAAAAAAAAAAGTCTAGGTGAGCATAAATGTTATGAGTAGCTGAATCTTTTTTGAGAGCCATATGTGTTTAGGGCTTGAATATCTCACATGCAAACTTCCTTCTATAGTTATTTCATAAATAGAAAGGAATTTCATAAGCTTATATTATTCCATTCCACTCATGTGTCACAATTTCTTTAGCTACCCCCAGTAGCTAAAGTCATCCACTTTGTTTCAACTTTTTTTGTACAAAAAAAAGAGCTGTTATGAATAACCAAATAATGAGATGATATATGTGTCATTATTTAGTTTTGACCAACCAAAGTATGGCTGAATAAACCAAAGTGGTTCTAAGAGGTTTGGTTTGGGGGCAGCTAGGTGGCGCAGTGGATAGAGCACCAGCCTTGAATTCAGGAGGTCCTGAGTTCGAATTTGATCTCAGATACTTAACACTTCCTAGCTCTATGACCCTGGGCAAGTCACTTTACTCCAGCCTCAAAAAAAAAAAAAAAAAAAAAAAAGAGGTTTGGTTTGTCAGTCATTGTCTTTAACATGGGGCCAGCTGCTGTATTCCTAGATGGAAAGGGAGTGCTAAGTGAATAGCATCACAAGGTTCTACCTTGTTCTAAAATATGTTTCTTTTTTTTTTAATCATAACTTTTTATTGACAGAACATCTGCATGAGTAATTTTTTACAACATTATCCCTTACACTCACTTCTGTTCCAACTTTTCCCTTCCCTCCCTTCACCTCTTCCCCTAGATGGAAGGCAGTCTTATACATGTTAAATTTGCTATAGTACATCCTAGATACAATATATATGTGAAGAATCAAATTTCTTGTTGCACAGGAAGAATTGGATTCAGAAGGTAAAAATAACCTGGGAAGAAAAACAAAAATTCAAACAGTTCATACTCATTTCCCAGTGTTCCTTCTCTGGGTGTAGCTGCTTCTGTCCATCATTGATCAATTGGAACTGAATTAGATCTTCTCTTTGTCGAAGATATCCACTTCCATCAGAATACATCCTCATACCGTATTGTTGTTGAAGTGTATAATGATCTCCTGGTTCTGCTCATTTCACTCAGCATCAGTTGATGTAAGTCTCTCCAAGCTTCTCTGTATTCCTCCTGTTGGTCATTTCTTACAGAACAATAATATTTCATAACATTCACATACCACAATTTACCCAATCCCAAAATATTTTCTCATGGAACTGTTGTGGACTTAATATTTCTACCATTTTGGGTTACTTCCTTGAGTTATCACTGTTTCCCATTAAAAGATTAAGGATCATTGGGTCTTATTTCCCATTAAAAGGTTAGAGACTTCTTTGAAGTTTTGTTCTTGTATTATTAATGTATTAGCATGGATTCAATTATCATATTGGGAAAGCAGAAAGCAAGCATGTGCCAAAGGAATTCCACAGAGGGCAAATATTCTCAAAGGTCCTTACCAGCTTTAATTTTATTCCATGTTGTTAGAAAAGTTTAAAAGGTTTTAAGGGTCTCACTGCCCAAACTTTGAGGACCTGGGTACCAGGTATCTGGAAGGGGTGGAAGTAAAGCTAGGACGACTAATTTCACCTACTTTACAGTATGCCAGTTCTAAATACTGGTCTTACAACTCCTCAGGTAAACTCAAAGAACCAATCTTATTCTTTTTTTTTTTTTTTTAACTCTATTTTTGATACTTTAAAAAAAATTGTTGCCTTTGCTGCCTCCTTCCCCAAATTGAAGCTTCTCTTGTAAAGGAGTATAGTTAACACAAAACAATCACACAGTCCATATCAAACAGTATTTGACTCAGTCTACATCTGTGGTGCACTACCTTTTTGCAAAACATGCTTCATTGTTAGTCTTCCGTAATCATTATAAGACAATGCATTAATCAAGATTCTTAGCTAATAATAATAATGATAGCTAACATTTTTAAAGGGCCTACTGTGTACCAAGCATTTAAATACTTTACAATTATTATCTCATTTAACAGCAACCCAGGCAGGTAGGTGTTATTATTTTTCCTCATTTATGGATGAGAAAACTGAGACCAAGAAGTTAGGTTACTTACTCAGGACCATATGGTTAATAAGTGCTAAAGGCAGGATTTGAATTTAATTCTTCCTGATTCTAGGTCTATTATTTTATACACTGTGCCAGCTCTTTCAATGACATTTTCCCTTACAATGTTGTGATTGTAAACTTTCTGGAATGTGACTAGCCTGCCATTCTAGGTTCTGAACTTTCTCCTTTTTCTTCTTCCATTTGCCTCCTCCCTCCCAAATGACTTAATGTTTTATGTCCCTGTTTTTTCAAGGTTTGACTGGGTAATTAGGGAGGGTGGAGAAGTACAGATGATAAGGGGTGGAGTTACTTTATTTTAACATTTATATAAATCATCTCATTATTGGTATTCTTGTTTCTATGATTTGTTGTTTTGCCCAATCATTCTTTAGGATTAGATTATTTAGTTTTTTATTAATTTATAATATGTCTTTCTATGGTCCTTTATTACATGTAATTTCTATTGCATCATGATCTAAAAAGAATCCATTTAATATATTTGCCTTTCTATATTTGGTTGGGAGGCCCATTCAATTTTCTTCAGAAGTCTATCATATCTAACTTTTTTCAAATTCTATTCACTTTTTTATCTTCTTTCTTATTTGTTTTGTTTAAATCTTTATGTTGATCTGTCAAGAGAAGGTTGAGGTCCTCCACTAGTATAGTTTTTTTATTATTTTTCCTGTAACTCACTTAATTTCTCCTCTAGATATTTGGATGGTATCCACTTCATGGATATATGTTTCGTATTGATATTACTTCATTGTCTATGGTATCTTTTAGCAAGATGTAATTTCTTTATTTGTCTCATTTAATTAGATCTAATTTTTCTTCTTCTTTGTCTGAGATTAGGATTGCCATCCCTGTATTTTTTACTTCAGCCAAAGCGTAATATATTATGCTCCAGTCTTTTATCTATACTCTGTGTCTCTCTCTGCTTCAAATGTTTCTCGTAAACAAAATATTATAGGATTTCACTTACATTCATACTTAAAGTTATAATTACTGTATTTCCCTCCATCCTATTTTTCCTCCTTTTTATACTTTTCTATCTCTTTTCACCCTGTTCCTCCTCACCAGTGTTTTATTTCTGACCATTTTCTCTCCCAATTTGTCCTCCTGCTTTTTCTTTCCTCTTTCCCCTCTTGCTTCTCTATAGGGTAAGATAGATTTCTCTGTCCTACTTAGAGTGTATGTTGTTCTCTCTTTGAGCCAAATCTGATGATAGTACGATTCAAACTGCTTACCCCTTCCCTTCTTTCCTTCTACAGTAATATGTCTTTCATGCCTGTTCATATAATACAATTTACCCCCTTCTGCCTCTACCTTTCTTCTTCTTTTCCAAGTATATCCTTCCTCCCCTATGTCTTAATTAATTTTTCAAAAATCATTACATCAATATCAACTTATAGTCACACACTCTATAAGTATGCTCTTTCTAACTGCCCTAATAGAGATACATTCCAAAGAATTACAAGGATCATCTTTCCATATAGGGATATAAACAATTTTTATTGAATACCATGTTTTTTCTTTTCTTTTTTTTTTGTTCACCCTTTTATGCTTATATTGAATCTTGTATTTGAAGATAAAATTTTTCTGTTCAGCCTTGATATTTTCATGGGGAAAATTTCAAAGTACCCTACTTCTTTGGATATCTGTCTTTTTCCCTGAAAGATTATGCTCAATTTTTCTGGGTAGTTGGTTCTTGGTTGTAATCCTAGGGTGTAATGTTCTGATCGTCTCTCAGTTGTAATCCTTCTCTGGGAGGAGGTTTCTTTTCTGTATAATCTTTTCCTCTATGAGCAGGTTTCTTGGGAGGCTTCTGGAGCCTCCAGCCAGCCTCTTCTTCTTCCTGAATCCTGGCTCTGAATCTCCTCCAGCTCTTGTCCTTCCCCAATCCAGACTGCTCTCCAGGCTCAATGTTGCCTCTTTTATCCTCCCAGAGTATGGGTGTGGGATCATACAAGGGCTTCTGGGAAGAACCACTTCAACCAATGAGCTTGCTCCTCCTAGAATTCCTAAGGTGTAAACTCCCTTAAAAGGCCCAAACCAAAGGTCTGAGCCAAAGAACTGTCAAGTCAACCTGAATTCTCACCTTGTCACTGTCCAGACAAACTGAGTTCTCACCTGGTAATCCTAACACTAGGGTAGTTTTCCTGGATTTGAAAGATGCTTTCCAGGTTTGTTTGTTTGTTTTTTATCATAATTTTGAAGTATTCCAATAATTCTTAAATTACCTGTCCTGAATCTATCTTCTAGGCCAGATATTTTTCCAAAGAGGTATTTTATATTTTCTTCTATTTTTTTCACTCTTTTGATTTTCTTTGATTGATGATTGATGTCTCATAGTAACATTACCTTCCACTTGCCCAATTTTAATTTTTAATGAATTTTTCAATTAGCTTTTGTACTTCCTTTTCTATTTGGTCAATTCTACTTTTTAAGGAATTATTTTCTTCCATCATTTTTTGTGCTTCCTTTCCCAAGCATAATTCTCATTTCTTTTTCCAATTTTTCTTGTACTTCTCTTACTTCTGTGTAACTTAGCATAACCATAATCTTTTGCTTTTGTAGCTTAGCATAACCATAATCTTTTGCATTCAGGATGATATAACCCTCTGGAAAAGCATATTGCTTGGATCAACACCTTGTTTTTCACTGAGGGATTTATCTCCCCCTATTTCCTAGAGCTTTCTATCACATGTTCAGAATCCCTGTTTCTTGTCATTGACAGATTCTATAGTCCTATTCTCATCACAGAATTCTGCTTCTGGGCTCCAAAAGATGGCCACGACCCCTGAGGCTTAAAGCAATACTATTCTCACAAGGCCCTTTGGAACAGTAATTCAGGACCTAAAAGTGATTATATCATTAAGAAGGCATGGAAGATACCACCTACAGAAAGTGGGGTATGAGCTCATACCTGTATGCAAAAGATTATGGTTATGCTAAGCTCAGGACACAGCCTGCTTTTGGGCTTTAGCTCTGAGAAACAGAGTATATATGAACTATTTTGATAGGAACTTTTAGGGACAAGAGATGCGAAAAAAATTAAGAAGTGAAAAAGCACCAAGGAACATGTATACATATGTTGTATTTAACTTATATTTTAACATATTTAACATGTATTAATCAACCTGTCATCTGTGGGAAGGGGTGGGGGAAGGAGGGGAAAAGTTGGAACAAAAGGTTTTGCAATTGTCAATGCTGAAAAATTACATATACATAAAATTTTTGTAAAATAAATAAATAAATATTTAAAAAAAAAAAAAAAGAAAGTACATGAATACACACACACACACACACACACACACACACACACACACACACACACACACACAAAAGAAAGAAAAAAGAAAAGAAAAACACCAAGGATAATTTCATTCACTTTGCAAGTTTTGCCTCCAGCTGGGCTTGAGCAAAGCATACTGAATGTGACCTTGTTATCCTTGAACAAGTTGCTATGTTCCAAAAGGGAAGCAAATACACCCAGAGCCATTCCTGGACCCTGATTAGTAAGAGATCATAAAGACTCTTATAGGGCACTCAGTAAAACCCCATCATTTTATTTATTCATTTAATTTTTCTTTCTTTTATGGATTGCCATAGTCAAAAAACCTTTATAACCAGGAGAGCAGTCCATTGATGATATGTCTTTCTTTATTTTCTAGGTGGATTCTCAGAAAACACTCAGTTTGCTATTAGGACCATACTGATAATCTTGCCATCACAGAACTTAAAACTCCCCTGCCAAAGTATTTGAGAATCCAGGGTCTTTTCTATAGCACAAGAAATATCAGAGTCAGACTTTGTAGCAGTGCTCACCACTTTAAAGGAGAGCAAGAACAGATTTGGAAAAGAATTCCTTGTGTATGATGGGTTTTCCAGAGGCTTCTGTTTGTCAGTAATGTGCAATGGAAAGATAATAATTCGTGAATAACCACTGGGGAAAATATGCTGGTGGGGACTTAAAGATAATATTAAGGGGAAAAAAAAAACCTCCACTCCTTCAAGGTTTCTTTGTTGCTTCTGATGCTGCCTTTATTTACATTGTTGTTATTAATATTGTTAATATTATTATAGCCTGAATATTGTTCTTTTGCTTTCATTTTCTTCACTTTGAATCATTTCATATGTTTTCCCACATATCTTTTAATTCTTTATATCTGTTGTTTATTATGGCACAATGATTGTCTATTATATTTATAAACCACAATTTGTCCAGTTATTTTCCATGATTAAATGCATGGGTTTCTCCCCACCCCGCTCCAGTTTTCCCATAATATGGCTATTGCTACTGAGAATATTTTCATGCAGATATGTTTTTATTTTCCCTGCCAAAACACTATACTCTTTTCTTTAGGGCTTTGGCCTTTATCTTAACATGATCCATGCATCTCCACTAATCAGCATTTCTCTTACTTTTTGCACCTAAATTCCTTGAAAATCTTGTATAATTTCCTTTCTTCTCAATCTCTTCTTAAATATCTGTATTCTGGCTTCTGAACTCATGATTCATTGCAACTGCTCTCTAAATTACTAATGAACTTTAAAAATATTTTTTCTGGTTATACATGTATATTAACTTTTAAAATACACATTTCTTTATGAATCATGTTGGGAGAGAAAAAATCAGAACACAAGAGAAAAACTACAAAAGAAAAAAAAAAAGAAGTGAACACAACATGTGTTGATTTACATTCATTCTCCATAGTTCTCTTTCTGGATGTAGATGGCATTTTCTATCCAAAGTTTATTGGGATTGCCTTGGATCACTGAACTGCTGAGAAGAACCAATTCTTTCATAATTGATCACTGTACAATCTTGCTATTACTGTGTACAGTGTATTATTGGTTCTTGTTTTGCTTAGCCACAGTTCAGATAAACCTTTCCAGGCCTTTCTAAAATCAACTTATTCATAATTTTTATAGAACAATAATATTCCATTACTTTTGTATACCAAAACTTATTCAGCCATTCCCCAGTTGATGGGTATCTACTCATTTTCCAATTCTTTATCACCACAAAAAGAGCTACTACAAACATTTTTGCACATATGGGTCCTTTCCCTTCCTTTATGATTTCCTTGGGATAATGACACTGGGTCAAAGTGTATGCACAGTTTTGTAGTCCTTTGGGCATAGTTCCAGATTGTTCTCTCCAGATTGGTTGGATCATTTTATAACTCCACCAACAATGTATCAGTATCCCAGTTTATATAATATCCTCTCCAACAACTAATAAACTTTTAATGACCACTTCTAATGGTCTTTTCTCAGTGTCCTCTTTGAAGCTTTGATACTGTCTCATCATCCTATTTTTATGACATTTCTCTTTCTTGATTCTCTTCCATCTGTATTGCTATACCTTCTCAGTCTCTTTTATTGGATCTTCATTCAGGGCATGGATGAAGTAGTGTCTTCCATGACTCTGTCCAGGGATTTATTTTCTGTATTATTTCTCTTAGTGATTTCATTAGCTTCCATGGATTCAATGATCATCTCTACACAGATGATTCTTAGATCTATTTATCCACCCTTTTTATCTCTAGTAACAACAAGCAGCCGCAGTAGATGTCTATCAGATGTATCAATCTAGCTGCCTTATAGACTCCACATATCTCAAATTTAATTCCTTATCTTTCTTTCCAAATCCATTTCCTCTTTTTAAAATTTCCCTATTACTATTGAGAGTACCATCATCTTCCTAGTTACCCATTTTTGTAATTTCTAGTTTGTATTGCTATACAAAATTATTGAATCAATTCACAGTTTCACTATTATAACCTGTTTTTCCATAACTCTGTTGCCATTGAATTTTACCATCTGTCATTCTTCCAATCTGATGCAGGTAAAATGGTATATCAAAATTATTTTAATGTGTATTTCTCTTATTATTAGCAATTTAAACATTTTTTTCTAGTGGTTTTTGGTAGTTTCCTTCTTTCAAGAATTGCATATTCATGTTTTTTGAGGTCTTGTCCATTGGAAAATGGCTTTTATTCTTATCAGTTTATATTAATTCTTTACTGACTAAGGATGTCAGACTTTCATTAGAAGTGCTTAAAGTGATGATTTTCTTTTCTATTTTAATTCTTGATGTTCTGCTTTTAGTTGTACAAAAGATTTAAATTTTTATGTAACCAAATTAATTTTAAATTTTCTTTAAGTTATGTCTGATTGAAGCATTATATCCTCAGCAAAGAGCTCCTGGAAACAAAGTAGATGTCTAACAATTGAGAAATGGCTAAACAAGGTGTGGCACATGAATATAATAGAATATTGTGTACCATAGTATATGTTATTATAAGAAATAATAAGCATGATGAATGAGTGAGTATTAAAATGATAAAAGAAAAATGATCATGATAATATAGCTGTGAATTCATTCAATAATTTTGTATGAATTAACAAAAAAATGAAGTAAGCAGAGCCAAGAAAGCAATATACATAATGATTAAATAATTTTAAATGGAAAAAAACAAAACAAAGAATAATAGAAGATGAATATCATGAAATTATAAAGAACAGAATTAGCCCCCCAAAAGAGAAAGAAGATAATTTCCCTTACTCCTTAGTAGTGGTGGAAGATCCATTGAAATGTGGAACATTGCATAGATCATCAGGGTTGTTTTTGTTGTTGTTGTTAATATGTTGATTGGTTTTTGCCATATTTTTCTCTTTCTCTTTTTGTTTTTATTTATTTTTAAAAGATTCTTTGTTGAAAGAATGACTTTGTAGAAGGGGAAAAATATATGGGGTGATCTAGACAATGTACAAACAAAATAGATCAATAAAAACCTATTAAAATAAATTTAAAAGAATGATCTCTTCTCCATAGTTACAAAACATAGAATAATCCACTCTATTTTTTTTTAATGATTTAAAAACTACTCAGATAACTGATCTTCTTGGTTTTATTGTCATGTATAATATAAAATACTTATCTATTTCCATTTCCCCCACCAAACTGCTGTCCATCTGCCCAGCTGTTTTTTTGAAATAATAAATTATCTTTCTAATATTTTAAATTTTGGGGTTAATCTGACAGTAATCTAATATATTTATTTGACCTCAAGACATTATACTCTGATCTTGATTTTCTCCTTTTATAAAATGAAGAGGTAAAACTTAAAGTTCATGCCAGCTCTAAATTTGTGAACTTATGATTTTATATGTATTCATTTTTAAACCTTATTTATCTAATCTAGTCCACTAATTTACTCTTATTAAGATCCAGTTGCAGATGGTTTTGATTATTTATAATGTTATTTGATATCTCCCCCATCCTTTTTTTCCTCATTATTTTCTTTTATCTTCTTGACCTTTTATTTTTCCACATTAACTTTGTTGTTATTTTACCAAATTTTATGAAGAATTTCATTGTTATGTTTACTGTAATGTTAAATCAATAGAATAATTTGGGTTGCATTGTCATCTGTAATATTGAGATGACAGTGCTTAGAATCATGGACCTGGAGTCAGCAAGACTTTAATTCAAGTCTAGCTTCAGATACCATCTGTAATCCTGGACATTTAATCACCTAATCTCTGCCTGCCTCAGTTTTCTTTACTGTAAAATGATAATATAGCATTTACTTCTCAGAGTTATTGTGATGATCAAATGAGATGTGCTAACTATTATTATTACTATAATTACTTGACTAGTATGAATCACATGAGTATTAGTTCTCCAATTAACTAAGCAACTAGGTGGAATACTGGATAAGAGTGCTAGAATTTGAGTAAGGAAGATCCCAGTTCAAATCAGCCCAGAATATTTACTAGCTTATGTGACCTTCAGTTAAGTTATTTACTGTCTGCCTCAGTTTCTTCAACTACAAAATAGGATTAATAGTAGCCACTAACTCATGGGGTTATTGTGAAGATCAAGTTAAATTATATTTATGAAAAACCTCATCAGCATAGTGCTGAGTACCTAGTAGGTAGATGTTTAATAAATGCTTCCCTTTCCTTATCCTTTCAATATTGGGCTTCTGTGTTTCTCATTCTAAAAGCAGTGTCATTTATATCACAGTGCTTCCTCCACTTCTCAAATTGTTTTATGTTTGTCAGTTGAAGTTCTGTATATCTCCAGTAGAATGTAAACTTCTTTTGAAGTGGAGAGTTAAATAAAGCATCTATTAAGTCCACATACAATGCTATATACTGGAGATACGAATACTGCCTTCAAGGAGCTTACATTCTAATTGAGGAAGGCAACAGAAAAAGATTTGGTGGAAAGCAGAGGTAAAGTAGAGATGAACAAGAAAGTCTCATGGAAGACCTAGACCCTGCTGATATAAGGTAAAAGTTCACTCAGGGACCTTAGGAGTAGAGTCCAAGTTTCTGGTAGGGTGGAGATAGTCATAGAACAGGGCCATTGATAGACAATCAATCAATAAACATTTATTAAGTACCTACCATATGGCAGATACTATGCTAAGTGCTGGGAAATGGTATGGAAATATTGGCAAATTAAAATGAAGGCTCTTCAGAAGGACAGGAGCACCTTGCTTTTTTCTTTGTATCTCTAGCATGAGGCACAAAATGTGCATTGTATAACTGCTCTTAATAAAAATAAATGTTTATTGAATTGAAAAATACACTGAGCTCCACAGCTAGAAGGTAAATGCCAATTTAGCAACATCAGCCTAAAGGTTGTGGTTCTCATTGATTTTTATATGCTGTGTGTAGATAGTGTAAGAATAGGAAAGAGAATGATTCTCTAGTTAGGGCTATTGACAGCAGCTTCTGCTCTCAGTGGTCTATTATTTCCCCCAGATCCCTAATTGCAAATGATACATTACCCCTTACCAAACTGGTTCACTCAGGATTCTAGAAATAAATGCACTTTATACTTTTCTATCTCTAGATTGTTGCTCCTGTCATTTCCCCTTACATTAAGTATCCTTTTCTGTATAACTTATATAATTTTTTGTATAATTTATATAATTTTTTCTTTTGAGTGTAGGTCATGTTCTATCTTTTTCTGTGAAGCCTTTCTCTGAACCTTAGAATCGTACAATGTGAAGCTCAGAATTTATTTAGCCAAGAGGTTCTTATTAACTCATAGACCCCTTTGGCAGACAGGTGAAGCCTGTGGACCCCATCTCAGAACAAGGTTTTTAAATAACTGGAGGAAATGCCAAATTTCAGTTAGAGGTCAGTGAAAGTAAATATATAATTTTATTTCTTATCCACATTTATGAACCCCCTGAAACCTACCTATGGACCCCAGAATAAAAGCCTTCGATCTAGTCAAGGCTTTTCATTTTAGAGATAAAGAAATTGCATTCCCTATATGCAAATGATTTACAAGATCACATGGTGAATTAAGATGATGGACATTGGAGAGCTACTCCCCAGATTCTCCATTTGAGGAAGGTATTCAGAGTAGATATCTTAATATTTCCCACTCAGCTATAGGACTTTATCACGTCCCCTTCTCTTTCTTCTTCTTTCCATGTTCTCCTTCTTTTTATCTTCTTTTCAAGTGTTATCTTTCCCTACTATATTATGAGTTCCTTAAGCATGGAGACTGTCCCTTGCCTTTCTTTTTATCTTCAGCACTTAGCATATTGCCTGGCACACAGTAGGTGCTTAATAAATGTTTATTGACTAACTTGTGCGACTAGAACCTAGGTTTTTCCATTATACTTTACTCCCTCCTTACTTACAGTTGAGTTACAATAATTTTTTCCTTCCTCTGCTGTCTTGTAACATTTGTTTGTATCACTTACTAAGCTTTTATTATTTATTGCCTGGTAATGTTATTTTTCTTTTTATGTGTCAGTCTTATCTCCTCATTAACTTCTAGGTTCTTTGAGGACAGAGAACATGTAAGCAACTCCTGCAGCTCCCTAACAGGCTGATACAAAGCTTGCTCCCTGGAAGAGCTTAATGAATGTTTATTGATCAGCTGATTAAAGTCCTTTCTTCTAGGTCTTCACTGCTTACATCAGTTCTCCCGAGATACTCTTTCCTTGTCTTCTAAGCACTGTTAGTTAATTTATTTTCATTGCTGTGCCTGGAGCTGCTCAGTGTAGTCCTTGTTACTCTTGGTTCATTTCATCTTTCTTTTATATCTGCCAAGCTTAATCAGATCTTAAAATCAACATCTCCTCCTAGACCAAACAGGGTCACATTTCCTAGTCTCCAGTTGCTCTGGTTACTTATCTTTTTCATGTTCTTGTTCCACCTATCCTGACCCCTGCATTGTTTGATCCTGGGAGACATCTTTCAGCAAGTGATAAAATTACTTTTCCCTACAAAAGAATTTGCATCATAGGATGTGCATTATGTTATACCATCTTATTGTATCTTATTACTTATATTATGTAATAATAATAAGAGCTAGAACTTTAGAGTTTTCAAAGTCCTTTACAAATATTTAATTTATCCTCATAACAATTCTGGGAAGTGGGTTCTATTATTCTCATTTTACAGATGAAGAAACTGTGGTAGATAGAGGTTAAATGATTTGTGATGTGTTGCACTGCTAGTAAATGTCTGAGGTTGGGCCAGCTTTCAGGTTCTCCTAATTCCAGGTTCAGCATTCTATTCACTGGACCACCTTTTTGTGGAGATATTTTTCAGGCATGTCTGACCCTTTGGGACCCTATTTGGTTTTTGTTGTTTTTTTTTTTGCAGAGATAATGAAGTGAGTACCATTTCCTTCACTTTACAGAAACTGAAGGAAACAAGATTGACTTGTCCAGGGTCACATAGCTAGTATGTGTCTGAGGCTAGATTTGAACTCAGGAAGATGAGTTTCCTCACTCCAAGTGCAGCACTCTATCTACTATATTACCCACCTAGCTGCCCCACTGGGGACTTAACTAACCTCTATAGCCTATATAATACAATATGACATAATGCAAAGATATTATTATATAATGATACAATTTATATACTGTAATGTAATGTAGCATAACATAATACAACATGACACATTATAATGGAATGATACAACATATGATGTGATAAGATATAACATCACTGCAATGTTAGGAGAAAGCAGAGAAGGCTTCGACCACTTTGAGTGGAAATGGATGAGAGTTGCATAGTAGTCAAGAAAGGGTGGGTCACAATCCCCATCTCTGCAGAGAACTCCTAAGAGATGAGATCACAGATCCCTTGAGTATCAGAAGATATCCCATGAGTTCCAAGAGAAACAGCGTGACATAGTGGAGAGAATAGAGAGAGGGCAGACTCAGAAACCAGATAGTTAAGTTCCACTCCTGACATTAGAAATTACATCAAGTTTCCTGGGCAATTCTCTAAAACTCTAAGTGGCAAGGCAGGTCCCCCATGCATTGATTGAGAATCTTTCCTCACCTAGAGTAACTTATGATAAATAAATCACAGGGTTGGTCCAAAAAAAAAATTCATAACATATCATGGTCCTAAAACAACTTCTGCTTCTCTTAAGAAAGAAGAGGTTGGTTGGTATCTCATAGAGAGAACTGCTGAATCTCAATGGGAGGTTGGAGTAGATGATATGTAAGATCTCTTCATGTTGGTGTCTGTCAGGGTTAACTAACAAATATTTATTAACTGCCCATTGTATGATGAACACTGTGTTGTGTTAAGGAATAGATAGATGTAAAACTGTCCTTGTTCTCAAGAAGCTAAAAGTTTAAGTTGTCTCATGGGAGACAGCATGTACATATATAAATAAATATAAAATAGTTATGAGACAATAGGGAAGGAGGAATAGGAACACAGGGAGATCCTTGTTCCCTTCAAGGTTCAGCTCAAATTTCTATTTTCTATGGGAAACTTTCTTCATTATCTTAATTCCCTCTCCAGACTCCCAACTTTTTTTCCATTTCATTTTTTTATTATAGCTTTTAATTTGCAAGATATATGCATGGGTAATTTTTCAACATTGACAATTGCAAAACCTTTTGTTCCAACTTTTCCCCTCCTTCCTCCTACCCCCTTCCCCAGATGGTTGACCAATACATGTAAAATATGTTAAATGATTTGGTTCATCTCATTGTTGAAGAGAGCCATGCCCATCAGAATTGATCATCATATAGTATTGTTGTTGAAGTATAGAATGATCTCCTGGTCCTGCTCATTTCACTCAGCATCAGTTCATGCAACAGACTTCCAATTTTCACCACACAATCACTTTCTTTTTACTTATCTTTTATGTTTTTTTTTTCCTCTGAGGAGAATGTAAACTGTTTGAAGACAGGAACTATTTCATTTATGTCTTTAGATCTTCCAAATCAGTGCAATGTCTGATACAAATAAAATCTTAATTGAATTTAATTAAATGGAACAAGCTATTTCTTGATGCTGTAATGAAATAGACATTGGGGTTGGTGTTAGAAGACACAGGTTCGAATCCCAATTTTGTTTCTTACTACTTGGATGACTTTTAGCAAAATACTTCCCTTTTATGTCTCATCTGCTTTCAGTTTCCCTGCAGATATAGTTCAAATATTGAACCAGATTACTGCTAAATTTCCTTCTAGATTTAAATCTATCATCCTTTTGTAAGATTCTAGTACAATAATCAATTTGTTTGAAGTCCATGGACTATGTAACCCTTAGATACACTTAATAATTCCTTCCTCTGATGCTTTAGGGAGTTTACATTATAATTGTAATCACTCTAAATTCCCAGTTAGGAAAATTCCTAACATTTAAGCAGAATTTGGGTCCTCTGCCTTAATTTAAACTTTTATCTATCTCTAGTTAACTCCTCTGGGCCCTTAGACTATGCAATGGATAGACTGTCAGTCCTGGAATTAGGAAGATTCCTCCCCCTGAGAGCAAATTTGGCCTAGAGACACCTTTGAATTATATGACCCCGAATAAGTCACCTAATTATTTGCCTTAGTTTCCTCATCTATAAAATGAGATGGAGAAGCAAATGACAAACCATTCTACTTTCTTTGCCAAGTAAACCCCATGGGGTCATGAAGAGTAGGACATGACTGAAAAGCAACCAAACAACCACAAAAGGTTAACCCCCTGTCCTTTTTTTGTGGTTGAGGCAAAATTCAGGTTGCCAGAAAGGTTTGAGGCCATATCGTATATTGCAATGTCTATTGAGAATCAGGCACTGAGAGTGGAAGTTGGAGAAAGAACAAATTTTTTTTTCTTAGAACTTCCCTCTGTCTTTGAGGAGATGGGTAGAACTAGTAGCATTAGCCCAAGTTTTCTCTTCTGAGATATCTATAAGATCAATGGCCTTTCTCTATATTTACCTTCTCCAGGGGTGTTAAGAGCCTCAAATGAAATTATGGGTGTTTAGTGCTTTGAAAATTTTAAAGTGCTATATAAATGCCAATCATTGTGATCATCATCATCATTACTTATTATTTTCATTTTTAACTTTTTAAATTAGGTCTAAAGATGATTTTTATTTCCTGAGTCTTCTGCCCTCCTGCTGAACTCAAATCATAGAGCAATATAGCAGTGTTCTGGTAAATGTTTAACAACTTGATTATCTGCCACAAAAAAATGTGTGGACACATACTTTTAAAAGTGATTTGCATTATTAGCACTGCCTTATACCTAAACAAATAATAAATCAAGCTGTAATTTGTAGCAACTGCCAATTTCTGAGGCATAAATGCTCCGTAAGAAGTTAGCAATAGATTTACTCAAACTGGTTAGAGCTGGAACCAGTTCACTTTTATTTTTTATGCCATAGCTGAATCCTACTTTCTCTTTATCTTTTGTAGTTGTCCCTTCCAGCTCATTTCTTGATGTTCTCACTCTTTCTTCTCATCTGTCAAACCCTTGAACTCTCTTCCTCATTCCTTCTTTCATATAACCTTCTGGGTATATGAATAAATTGTCTAATCATTTGGAGCAGTCTAGTTTTGGTTGATTTAATAAAGAAATGTGCAAATCTAAACAAAGTGCCTTCAAGTAGAGTAGGGAGTAATCAATGGACTCATACTATAAATTATCTGAAGTAATTTATGAATCACCAAGTGGCTTTAGCAAGGTGTTTTCTTTCCTTAGAGTGAAGAATCATCATAAAAGTCCACCCAAATTGAAATGATAACCCTAGAATCTTAAAATGAGAAGAGAAATTAGTAATCCTAGGTTCTGAGGAATAAACAGAGTTTTTTGTTTTATTTTTAGCCCCTAGTCCACATTACTTAATGTTGAAAGTAGTGGAAATGCCTTAGAGGAAGACAGTGTTAAATAATATATACAGAGCTGCAAGCTGCCAACTGTCTTGGGAATGCTCAATCCTCCTTTCCACCTCCCACCCACTTGAACCTTAATAATTAATGACAACTTGACCCAGCATTTCTTTCCAGCTGATTCTCTCTTGACTGCTGACGTGGACAGAGACTGAAAGCTGTGACTACATAAATATAAGCCTTTGTTGGGGCTTTGGCCTTGAATCCCTCTTTTGGGGGCAATGAATGGAGTGATCCCTTAACAAGCATATCAGGCAATCAGACTGATTACTCTGATATCTCCCAAGCCCCTTTTAGGGTGTAATACTTGACTTTCTTCCCTGTAGCTTGGCAACCTGAGCCCTTAACAACTGATTTACTGGGAAAATGCTTGACTTGTTTTTTTCCATGCAGTATTTTCTTTTCTTGTAAATAACTAAAGGAGATCCTGGTCACAGGAAGGAAGAGGATATAATAAAAATGTAGAGAATCAAGCTTAATGGGTTCCTAGGGCAGTGAATCTTTGAGACTTTTCCTTCCTTTTTTCACTCATTCATCAAACATTTATTAGTTGTATACTATATATCAACAACCATGCTAAGTGCCTGGGTTATAAAATCAACAACAAAAAAAAGACAATTTATTTTATTTTATTTTTTTAATTAAAGCTTTTTGTTTTTAAAATTTATGCATATATTTTAATATTAATAAAGCATATTTTAATATTAATCCTTACAAAACTTTATGTTCTAAATTCCCCCCACCCCATTTCCCCTTACTCCTTCTCCTAGACTGCAAACAATCCAATATATGTTAAATATGTGCAATTCTTCTATACACATTTCTACCATTATTGTCTTACACAAGAAATGTCAGATCAAAAAGGGAAAAAATTATAAAGAAAACAAAATGCAAGGAAACAACAAAAAGAGTAAAAATGTTATGTTGTGTTCCACTCTCAGTTCCCACAGTCCTCTCTCTGAGTGTAGATGGTTCTCTTTATCAAAAGATCATTGGAACTAGCCTGAATCATCTCATTGTTGAAAAGAGTCAAGTCGGATATCACCAACAAAATGCAACAGCAAGAGATACAAAGAGAAATTCCATTCCAAACAAATGTTGAGAGTATAAAGTATTTGGGAATCCATCTACCAAAGAATAGTCAGGAATTATATGAGAAAAATTACAAAACACTTGCCACAAAAATAAAGTCAGATTTAAATAATTGGAAAGACATCCAGTGCTCTTGGATAGGCCGAGCAAATATAATAAAGATGACAATACTCCCCAAACTAATTTATTTATTTAGTGCTATACCAATCAGACTCCCAAGAAACTATTTCAATGACCTAGAAAAAATAACAACAAAATTCATATGGAAGAATAAAAGGTCGAGAATTGCAAGGGATCTAATGAAAAAAAAGTCAGAGGAAGGTGGTCTAAGTGTACCTGATCTAAAACTATATTATAGAGCAGCAGTCACCAAAACCATTTGGTACTGGCTAAGAAATAGAACAGTAGATCAGTGGAACAGATTAGATACAAAGGACAAAAAAGGGTACATCTATAGCAATCTAATCTTTGACAAACCCAAAGATACCAACATTAGGGACAAAAATTCATTATTCGGAAGAAACTGTTGGGAAAACTGGAAATTAGTATGGCAGAAATTAGATATGGATCCACACTTAACACCATATACCAAGATAAGATCAAAATGGGTCCATGATTTAGGCATAAAGAATGAGATCATAAATAGATTAGAGGAACAGAGAATAGTCTACCTCTCAGACTTGTGGAGGAGGAAGGAATTTATGACCAGAGGAGAATTAGAGATCATTATTGATCACAAAATAGAAGATTTTGATTACATCAAACTAAAAAGTTTCTGTACAAACAATACTAATGCAAACAAGATTAGAAGGGAAGTAACAAATTGGGAAAATATTTTTAAAAGTAAAGGTTCTGACAAAGGTCTCATTTCCAAAATATATAGAGAACTGACCCTGATTTATAGGAAACCGAACCATTCTCCAATTGATAAATGGTCAAAGGATATGAACAGACAATTCTCAGATGATGAAATTGAAACTATTTCCACTCACATGAAAGAGTGTTCCAAATCACTACTGATCAGAGAAATGCAAATTAAGACCACTCTGAGATACCACTACACACCTGTCAGATTGGCTAAGATGACAGGAACAAATAATGATAAATGTTGGAGGGGATGTGGGAAAACTGGGACACTGATGCATTGTTGGTGGAGTTGTGAAAGAATCCGGCCATTCTGGAGAGCAATTTGGAACTATGCCCAAAAAGTTGTCAAACTGTGCATACCCTTTGACCCAGCATTGCTGTTATTGGGATTATATCCCAAAGAAATACTAAAGAGTGGAAAGGGACCTGTATGTGCCAAAATGTTTCTGGCAGCTCTTTTTGTTTTAGCTAGAAACTGGAAGATGAATGGATGTCCACCAATTGGAGAATGGTTGGGTAAATTATGGTATATGAAGGTTATGGAATATTATTGCTCTGTAAGAAATGACCAGCAGGAGGAATACAGAGAGGCCTGGAGAGACTTACATCAACTGTTGCTGAGTGAAATGAGCAGAACCAGAAGATCGCTGTACACTTCAACAACAATACTGTATGAGGATATATTCTGATGGAAGTGGAAATCTTCAATATAAAGAAAATCCAACTCACTTCCAGTTGATCAATGATGGACAGAAATAACTATACCCAGAGAAGGAACACTGGGAAGCGAATGTAAATTGTTAGCACTACTGTCTATGTACCCAGGTTACTTATACCTTCGGAATCTAATAATTAATGTGCAACAAGAAAATGGTATTTACACACATATATTGTATCTAGGTTATATTGTAACACATGTAAAATATATGGGATTACCTGTCATCGGGGGGAGGAATTGGAGGGAGGGAGGGGATAATTTGGAAAAATGAATTAAAAAAAAAAAAAAAAAGAAAAGAGTCAAGTCGGTCAAAATTGATCTTCATGTAATCTCGTTGCCATGTAAAATGATTTCCTGGTTCTTCCCTTTTCACTCAGCATCAGTTCATATAAGTCTCTCCAGGACTCTCTGTAATCATTCTGCTGCTCATTTCTTACATAACAATAATATTCCATAATATTCATAAACCATAATTTATTCAGCCATTCCCCAATGAGCATCTGTGAAGTCCAGGTTAGCTCCCCGGAGGCCTCAGAATCAGCCCGAGTCAGGATAAGCAAAAGTCATTGATCTTTAGGGGGAGAAGTGAAGGGGATGGACAAAACTGCCACAAGCTCTCCACCAATCTCCCTTCTCCTTTGCCTCCTCCAAAGTGCCCCTGGCTTGTCTCACTCCACCCTCTAATCCCTCCTACAATTATCTGTATACAAAAGATGGAGCCAGCACAGAATAGTGGGAAGGGCCATTTTTCCAAGCATGTGCTAATAGAGTATTGTCCAATAGATAATTAGCCTTAAGTGCTCTGTTGTCTGATTCCAGTGCACCTATTCAGAGTTTCAGCCTTTACAGGTATCTACTCAGTTTCCAGTTTCTGGCCACTACAAAGAGGGCTGCCACAAACATTCTTGCACATGTGGGTCCCTTTCCCTTCTTTAAGATCTTTTTAGGATGTAATCCCAGTAGAAACACTGCTGAATCAAAGGGTAGCACAATTTAATAGCCCTTTGGGCATAGAGGAAACAATTCTTGACCTTCAAAAACTTATTATTCTAATAAGCAGTAGAGAGGGGAAGGATATGTGCCCAGAAAGTATATACAAAAAAAATATTCAGAGTTAATTTGAGGAGCTGTGGAAAAAGCATTATTGCTGGGCCGGGGGAGGCAGGGAGTAGGAAGGGAGAGAGCAGGATAGTATCTCAAAGGAAGCTAGGATTCTCTGAGGTAAAAGTAAAGAGGAGACATGGGAGATAAGACAGGATATGGAATGTCATATATAGGGAACAGTCAGTTTGATATTTTTATTAACTTGGAAGATAATTTGAATTTATCTTTATATGAAGATAGGGTATAGACATTCCCACTGTTAATCATGAGTTGTGTAACATCTAACTAGACATGCCTATTACTATATCATGGATCATGAAACCATTTCCTTCACTTTACTTTTTTGGAGGATAGGGGAAAGGAGAGAATTAAATGGTTCATATAAAGTCATTTCTTTGTAACAGGTCTATAAAAGGAAGTCTTCATTACAAACTTATGAGAACAAGTTAGAAATTAAGTCCTAAGAGTTAACTTTTGTCCTGGGGAGAAGAGTGGAAGAGATAATGTCTGAGCATTGTCATAGACCCTCAGAAAACTGAATGACCCTCTACCTTCTCATCCCCAAATAAGGTGTCCTTTTGGTTCAAGAACTGGCAGCAGCCAGGATAGTGGGGGGTTTTCTTATGATTGGATCTCAGGCTTCTAAAGGTTGAATGCCTGGATGAAGTCCTAGGGTGTCAGTGACAGAAATATACATGGAGACGTAATTTTGGAGAAGGGAATTATGTGATCCAAGTGTGGGACTTCATGAATCCTATACTGCTTGTCTAGAAAAATCCCCAAAAACATGAAATGGGAATTTTCCAGACAATGTCAATCTTGGTATCACTTTGTTAACAATTTAGGCTCTGGAGGTCTTGGATATAGTCTCCTATCACCATGAGTATTGGAACAATGTCAATCTCTTGAGCAAACAGCTTTCTTCTTTAACAATTCCAAATTCATTCCCCATCTGGGTGAGTCTAGTCCCTCCCAATAGCACCATGAGACTGGATGCCTGTATGGATTTTGGTGGTGAAATAGAATCTCATCAAATATTGGGGTAGGGAGGTTGCCCCACTAGTAACCTAAGTTTGTTTCCTTTCTAAGGGGAGTCCAAACTTTTCACTAGAATTATGAGGCCAGACCATGGGAGAGGTTAGATTCACCTGAGATCTGTGCATTGTTATCCTGATTGTTTATATAGGCGCTAAAAATCCACTTACCCACATCTATATACAAACTATATGGGAGCAATACTTAGAGATTTTCTAGAGGCAACCTTAGTTGGAATCTATATGACTCCATGAGTTAAGATTTTTAGAATGGACCTCAAATTAAATCTGGTTTGCCTAAGCCCAGAGCTTGGGGGTTAGGCTGAGAATGAAAATAACAATAGCAATAAGTTGTAAAAATTCTTATTTATATGACATCTTAATGTTTGTAAGGTGCTTTCATCCCCACAAATCCATAAGATATTTTACAACTAGAGAAACTTGAGGGAAATGCCTGGGATTATAAGCATTAGAACTGGGGTATGTGATATTAATTAATGAGTCTGGGGTCTTTGAACTCCCCCATTCTCCCCCCCCCAAAAAAAAAACAACCAATACTAACAGGGAAAAATAACAATAGATCCTCGACAGGAGTTGACCACCAGCTAAGAAATGTCTTCTCTTTAAACTTCAGCCTGTAAAGTTTTCAATCAAGACAAAGCAAGATTAATTTCTGATTGGAAAGAGAGCAAGAGAAAATTCAGTTTAGTGTAGCTCTACAGTATCTAGTATGAGATGAAGTAAAACAAATGATTGTACCAGCATTTTTACAAGAGTGGGGCTTCTCAGATGAAGACAGCAAGATATATATTTATTTATTTTTGACTACCATATCACATTGACTGTCACTTCATATCCTGTTGGAATTATTGTTTGTGGTTTCCATATTTGTGAGACTTTCTAAACCTCATCTGTAAAATGATAAGGTTGGACTACATGAGTTCTAAGGTTCTTTTGATCTAAAAATCTATGATCCTAAAAAAAAGTCTTGAATCTTCTTCCTTTTCATTCTCATTACAACTATTTTTAATTTGGGCCCTTATTTTTTGTTATTTGAATTATTGTACTAAATCCTTTGTACCTTTAGTCTCACTCACCTCAAAATATCCTGAAATCAGATTAATCTTAAGAAAGCACAACTCTAATAATGTTACTCCCTCCCTAGTGGCTTCCTATTGATTATCAGATAAAGTCTAAATTATTCTGTCACAGTTTGAACCTAAGTCGTCTAACTCCTACTCCATAAGATGTATGATCAATGAAAACCTAATTAAATTATTTATTCCCTAGAACAGAGATTCTGCTACTAGATTTACATCCCAAGGAGGTTGATGAGAATAAAAAAAAAAAATCCTTACAAGAAAAATATATCTGGGGGATAAGGAATTTCCAGGTGAGAAAATCCTTTTTACCAATTCAAGTCAGTACCTTCTCTACATTTTATCATTTTAAAGAGCTGCTAAAACAGAGATTTCAAACTGTTCCCTCTCTAGACTGGGGATAAACCAGATTAAAATGTAATTGGGAAACATTTAACAAAATTAAATGCAAAATATGCTATGACATAGTGGTAATTTGTTTTCCTAATGTAGTCCACCCATTTTTATTTGAATTTGATATCACTGAGAGGTTAGGTGACTTGGGATCACATTGCCAATATGTACTAGATGTCAAGATTAAACCCAGGTCTCTGAGGTCAGCTCTCTATTTACCACACCACAGGGACCACAGGAAAAAAAAAAGCATTATTATTTATAATACAAAAAGCTGGAAACAAAATATGTGCCCAGCCATTGAGATTTGTGAACAAAATAGATTATTGCTATACAACCAGGAATAACTTATCTAAAAAATTCAGAAAATATTAGTGTTTATCTCAGCACTGTGCTAAGGAATGGTACAAGGAACTTATGTCCTCCTGGGAGAGACCACCCATGCAGAGAAGTATAGGAAGACATATGAATGATGAGTGGGGAAAACAGAACCCAAGGAATAATAGGCATGGCTTTGACCTTGTAAATAAGGATAACACTTAAAAGGCCACAAAACTGGTTTAATACAATAAGCCATGTTGATAAAGGGCAATTAAAGTTAAAGTAAACATTCTTCCTTTCAACAGGTAACAATTGACAAATACAAAAGTGGAAAGTGGCATGCAAGTCCGAAGCTCTCTAGAGGTTTTGATAAACTGTTCTCAGGTATGAAAACATGCTAGCCTTCTTCTCCAACTCCTTCCTCTTTTAGGCTATATATTACAAAATAATATTAGGACAGTGCTTTCGTCTGAAGGACTTCATCCTACCAGAATAAATAAATAAATAAATAAACACCTTCTTTTCCTGAAGCACAGAATTGGGTAGCAACTGGAGAAGCACAAGGATTAATACAAAAATAATGACAACAACAGTGAAAATAATTACAAGTGCTTACTATATGCTAGGCACTTAAAAATATGCCATTTCATCTTCACAACAACCTTGGCAGGCAGGTGCTATTATTATCTTCATTTTACAATTAAGAAAACTGAGGCAAACTGAGGTTAAGTGACTTGAAATAACATTGATTTCAGTTCAGATCTTCCTGACTTCGCCTAGAATTCATCACCTAGTTATTGTCTAACTAGATCCACCGAAGAGCAGTATTCCCTTTCCCTATACTTTGACTAGATTGGAGTAATGTTAATAGTAATTCAGAGAGAGAGGCTCCACATTTAAGAAGTCAGTGGGCCCTACCAGGAGAGCCCTCTAAAGTAGAGTGAGGAGTGTGCTTGTGCAGCTCAAAGGAAGGCAAAAGAGATATTTCTAGCCTATTCTTCCCCAACTCATTTCCAAAGGAAAATTTTCATTTTTGCCAATTGGGGAAGCAGGAAATTGGTGCCAAAGGTCACTTTATTCTCCTCAGAGAGAGAGAGATGGGGTACTGGGCTAGAAGTATATCTATCTACTCTCTTAAATACTGAGGTTTTTTTTTTTAAACTTTTATTATTTATTTTTAACATTCATTTAACATTTTTTTTGAGTTTCAAATTCTATCCTTCTTTTGTGTTCCCTCCCCATTGAGAAGTAAGCAGCATAATATCAATTATACAAGTGAAATCACAGAAAAATATATTTCCATATTAGCTATTTTGCCAAAAAAAAATGTAGGAACAACAAAGAAAGTGAAAAAGTTGTACCTCAGTATGCACTTAAACTTCATCCATTCTCTCTCTGGAGGTGGATAGCAGTTTTCATGACAAATACTTTGGAACTGTCTTGGATCCCTCCCTCCCTCCCTTCCTTCTTTCCTGTTTAACAAGGGAGAACAGTGAAAAAGACATATTATAGATGCATGTAAAATAAGTAAACTTAATTTTTAAAGGAAAAAAATAAAGAAATAAAACAGAGTGAGTATGCAAGATATAAAAGCAAACTTTGTAAGCTAGTGTACAATAAACACAAAGTCAGGTATTGAGATAAGAACATACTCTACTCTATGATAAAACTGCTGTATAAAATAGACAGTGAGCTAGCAAAAATCAGATTAAGACAGATATCTCACATCAAATACCAAGAATGGATGATATGTGACAGATATAGAACATTTTATTATAAGCAAATGATATGAGGAACAAGAAATTACTTTCTGATCCAAAGGTAGGGAAAGAATTCTCAAGAAAATAAGGGATAAAAAGGATCATTAAAGGTAAAATGGTCAATTTTTATTATATAAATATTGAAAAGTGTTTATACAAACAAAACCAATACAACTAAGATAGGGAGGAAATAATTATGAGGGCTAAATTCTTTGCAGGAAACTTCTTTGATTATTGTCTCATATCTAAGATATATAAGAAACGAAAATAAGAGCCATTCCACAATTGATAAATGATTAAAAGGTGTGAACAGGCATTTCTTAACAGAAGAAATCTAAGTAATCAATAGTCATATTAAAATATCATAAAGCATTAATAATTGAAGAAATAATAATAGCTAACATGTACATAATAGTATGTATCAGATACTGTGCTAAGCATTTTATAATTATTATCTCATATGATCCTCATAACAACTTTAGGAATTGAGTACTAATTTGCTCTTCATTTTATAGTTGAGAAAACTGAGGCAAACAGAAGTTAAGTGACTTATGTAGGATTATATAGCTAGTAAGTTTCTGAGACTGCATTTAAAGTCAGGTCTCTTCCTGACTCTACACCCAGTGCTCTATTTACAAATGTTGGAGGGGTTGTTGGAAAACAAGAACATTAATGTACTTTTTGTGAAGCTGTGAACTGATTTAGTCATTTTGAAAAATGATTTGGAATCATACCTTGAAAGATGCTGAATTGTGTGTTGATCCTAAATATTACTAAAATTGACCCTAAAATATCACTATAATGATTTTATCTCAAAAAAGAACAAAGAGGAAAATAGCTTTCATGTATAAAAATATGTATTTTTTACACGCTCTTTCCATAATGTTAAAGAACTGAAAACTAAGGGAGTGTCGTTAGTTGGGAAATGGCTAAACAAATTTTATTAAATCAATGTAATGGAATTTTCATAGTAAAAAAATTAGAGGGGATGGTTTCAGAGAAAACTTGGAAGACTTATAATATTAATGTAGGGTAATATGAGCAATATCAAGAAAACAATTTATGTTATAAAAACAATGTTGAAAAAACATACAACTTTAAAAGATTTAAGAACTATTATCAATATAATGACCAACCATAATTCCAGAGTATTGTTGATGAAGAATATTCCTAGCTTTGATAGAAAGGTAGTGATGAACTAAATATGATGACTAAGATACATTTTGTATATGAGAAATTTGTTGCTTGATTATGAATACTACTACAAAAGTTTTTTGAGCAGGGCAGAAGGACATTCATCTAAAAAAGAAACAATGCAAAAAATTTTTTAAGGTTGCACTAAAAGTTAAGTGAGTTTTTCTATCTGGTGAATCAAAAAGTTCAGTTATCAGAACTTCTACTTATACTATATAAAATATTTTATCTTGTGAAATTTTGTATTTTTTTGGGAATATGATAAATTATAAGTGGAAATGATAGTTCATAGAAGTATTTTCAAAAGCTTGATGAATATTTTTCCCCCTTTGAATTTTTCTCCCATTAAATAGAGGCCTACAGAATTAGAATAATTTACCTGGCATAATGTTTTCAACAGGTTTGTGTCCAAAATATAGAATTCTGAAATTTTCTTCTAAATAGTGAACTTTTTGAGAGCAGAGACAATAGCACTCTGTCTGCCTTTCTAGTTTTACTTTTCTCATTTACATTTACATTCTATGTTACAGACATTAGGCTATTCACAATATATGACTTTGGTTTTCCATCTTTTGATTTTACTCATGCCATTTTCTGCCTTTGAATATGCTCCCTTCCCTCTTTTCCCTGGCTTGAAAAGCCAAACTCAAATGCCATCTTATCATGAAGCCTTCCTTGATCCTTTAAATAGTAAGTGATTTTTTTTTCTTCCTCTCAGCCCAAGAGCAATTTGTACTTTTTTTTATGGCACTTATGAAATAGTACTTTGTGTTACAGGCATAGACGTAGATGTCATCAACTTACTGAGTTAAATGTTCTTTTAAAAATAAAGTCAATTCATATTAAACATAGTGACATTTTTTATTCTCTGTAAATTTCACTCAACTGTGTGACTATGAAAATATTATGCTATAGAATATTGTTTGCAAAAATTTGCCTATTCCCTTCTTATGTTTTCATTCAAGTTGCCCTTGAGACATTTGTAAATTATTTTCATAAAGATACTGTGAAGGTAAGAATTAAGTATGTGAGTCGATAGACCTTGATATTGGCTCATTCATTTTTTTTTCCCAGCAATGATGTCAGCAATTCCTGCCCTCCTCCAAGTGGTTTGGTGACTCCCTTTTTTTCAGGCATCTTTGTCTTTGATTTCCTTAAAGCCCTCAAAACTATATCACCTCCAACAAGGACCTGTTTTTATACAAATAAATATACACATACACATACACAATAAAACACACATATACACAAATACACATATATGTGTATATATTTTATACAAATACACACATCATTATATGCTTATATAAACATATCTTTTATTTGTGTACATAACATATGTAATTATATGTGTATGTATATCTTCATTCATTCATTTATCTATTTATATATCTAACTAGTCCATCAATGATAGGATGGATATAAAACATGGATGCTTCTCTCCTGGTTTTTTAAAATGTATAAGAGTTAGAGTTTTCAATCTGTTCACAAAAAATGAAAGAGAATATAATTCAGGGGCAAAAGAACTGGCCCATTTCCATTGGATTACTTAATGTCTTCTTAAATCCTATACCATTGTCTCTCAGTGATACCCTCAATGGAGTCAAACCAAGAGCAGCAAAAAATACCAGGGCTCCAATAACTAATCATATATGTATATGTGTAATGTATATGTATGAATTCACACACATTTGTGTGCACACATATATGTATATGTATGTTACTTGATATGATGGAATAGTTCATCCCAATTCTGTTTTCTTTAGGGCCATTTCCCCTTTCTCTTGGAGTACTTTTGGGACTCTGTTGCTCTCCTTTATGAAGGTTTCTGACATACATATGTAAAGATTATAAAAAATGCCTTTATATAACATATAATAGGGACTGGTACATATATAGAGGCCCTCTAACAGTATTCTCCCCATGTGAAAGCATTTAGGAGCCTATTTCCAGAAAAGTTATAATGACATATAATGGAAAGACTTTGGAGAGACATGAGAACATTGTAGACATTCTGTAATCAGATCTGATCAAAGAACAAAGAAAATAAGAGGCTTTTTGACTGCAGGAGCATTCAAATAGGGTTAGTAGCCAGAGTCCTGTCTCTTTTTTGTTGTTTGTTTAATCATTGTTTAATTAATTTTTAATTAATTGTTTAACTAATCTTGGTTTAACTCCATTGATGGTTCCAATTTGAAGTAATATCATAACATAAGTGAGAGGTCTAGGTGCTTCTTCTTGATGAGATCCACAAATGGTCCACAGAACTTTTGTCTGTATATTGTATTCTTTGATGATTTAAGTGAATGGTTTGGAAACACTGATCTTGTACATTTCAAAAGATCAGGAGAGCAGCATCTAACCATCAGGATTTTGTATGCAAATCATCATAGATGCTCTAAAGAGCAAGTAGTAACTTTTGGGAGTGACCTTCAAGACCCATTGAAGTACAAACTGATTTGAGGATTCACCTGTCAATCATGTTGCATGTAGCTGTGAACTTGGTGGGTCCAAGTCAGCTAAGTTTAAGCTTTCTTCCCCAAGAGAACAAGATGATATAGAGGAGAGGTGCCCTCAAGGTGTTGGGGAGAAATGTTGGCACTTTGTTATTGCTTTATCTTCTAATTAAATATCTTTTGTAAAAGAAAATTGATATTAAGTTCCGTGACATGGAACTGGTGTGGTAGATAACAATTCTGGTGGGGTTTGAGCCAATGGTATTATACATATATGATTAGTTACTGGAGCCCACAAATTCCCTCCCTCCAGGATATCTTAGAACCCCAAGGAAGCAATGTGGCTTAGTTTGGCTTTGGGAGTGTTGGCCACAGAATACTGAAGAACATTGATGCGATAAAAGAGAAATTTTATTCAAAGGTTTTCTGTGTAACTTGTGCCCTTAAGCACAGGATCTGGGCTCACGTGAACCTGCTTTAGACTTGAGAGTTTCTTCTGAAAACCTCAAGACTTGTTTCCCATAGCCACCTATTCCTGTGAAGTTTCCCTTAAGAACAGTGGAAGACCATGTTGGTCTTTTTAAGGAAATGAAAAGGGTTCTCATCTCTGATGAAAGCAGCCAGGAGAATAAAGCAATGAGTTTAGGACAGGTATCATTTAATTTGACAGAATACAAAGGACTCATTTTGCTCTTTATAAATAGTCTTTACTCCATGGCTCTCTGCCTTAGCAAAGACCTAGTTTTCCAAGCTTAAAGGACTACCTTGGGTAGGATTCTTTTACAAGGGAAAAAGTTCTTGGGGTTTTTAGAACATTAATGCATATCTATAAATTATACATAACCCATCTTACTAGTGAACAGCAGGGTCTGGGTTTGCTGCTCCTACCAATGCCTTCGTGCCCCATTCTTCCTCACTTCAGGCTATCTTAAGTCCCTGCTTAATTCCAGCTTCTTGACTTTGCGGAGGAATGCTCTCATTGCCTGACTGTAGCTGTTCCTTTGAATTTTCCCTTGAAAGCTCCTATAACCACCAGCTTGACCCAGAGACTCCTCACTACTTTGCTGATTTCTCCTTCTGCTGGAGACCCATGGTTCTCTGCAGGGACCATACAACTAGACAGACCTTCCTCCCCAGAGCCCCAATTCTAAGTTACCCACCTCTTTTCTCTCTTTTCTGCTTGCTTCTCACTTTCCTCTAGATTCTGAGGTCCGTGTATAAAGGCCAAATATGATTATTTAGCACTTGCGTATGAGCCCGCATCATTAATTTAGTATAAAAAGGCAACAAATACCAGGACAGGGCAACTTCACAGAGAATTGATCTTGTCCAAAGAGTTTTATTCTTTATTTAGAAACCTATGGGAAGAAAGTGGAAAAGACAGAGAGTTCCTCTTGGGAGGAGAGGGGAGTAGGACATTCCTGCACATTCCCACCACATCTAATTACTAATATTAGAAATGCAAAACAAAACCATACACTCATCTGAGGTTGTTGGGTTGCTATAAAGGATATTTTCAGATTCTAAAAGAAAGAGAGATTCCCGACAGATGATGAACTCCTTTAGATGCTCCTAGTTGGAGTAGTTAGAAAGCTTGACTTGGAGTCAATCCTACTTCAATCACTTATTCACTGGCCTTGTACAAGCCAGGGCTTTAACTTTCACAGTTTCCTTTCTGTAAAGTGAGGATAAAAATGCATCTGCCTTTCAGAGCATTGGGAGGATTAGATGAGATAATATATGTAAAATATTTTGTAAAACTTAAAGAGTTTTATAAATTCAAATTATGATGATGACAACAATGACATTATACTAATTGTATCAAGCCCTAGAACATTGCTATAGCCTCTTAAATGTGATCTGTAATCATTGAAGAGAATTTAGCCTAACTAATGCCCAGAGGAAAAAAAGCAAATCAAGCAATCAGTTAAATTATGTGAATATGCTAAAGCATTTATTGGGCATCTATTGTATACTAGGTACTGTGTTAAGTGAAGTGGACCCAAAGACAAAATATAAAATGATTTTCCTACTCTCAAGTAGCCTATAATCTATCAAAGGAGTTGATTTGTATATATATAAGTATAATACAAAACAGACATATACAGAATAAATACAAAATGAATCCAAGATGTGAGGAAGGGAAAATGTTATCAGATATTTATAAGAATATCAGTTATCTTTTATCAAAGCAAGAAACCTTTGTGCAAAGCAATATATGGAGTCTATGAACTTAAAAATTTTTTTTGATAATTGTATTTCAATATAATTGATTTTATTTGTAATCCTCTGTATTTTGTTTTATTTTCTGCATTTAAAAACATTATTCTGAGGAGTCCATAAATTTCACCACCTTGCCAAAGGGAATATGATCCCAAAATGTTAAGAACCCTTGATACGGAAAGATATTGCTTCAATCGCAGCTTGAAGAAAATGAGAGATTCTGTGAGATGGAGAGGAGGAGGGAGCATTCTAGGCAGGGGGTACAGACAGCACAAAGATACTGTGATGAGATATATAAAGTCATGCATGAGAAAGAGAAATAAGCCTAGTTTTATGGAATTGTGCTCTGTGAGTGCAGGAAAGGAAAAGGAAATAATGTATAAGGAAGCTAGAAAGATAGGTTGGAACCAGGTTGTGAAGGACTTTAAAGGACAAATAGAAGAGTTTATATTTCATCTTAGAGGAAACAGAGAGATTATTGAAGAGGACGGTGACATGGTCAGATTTATGTTTAAGGTAAATCACTTTGGCAGCTGTGTGGAACGCAAATTGTAGTACAGACTTCAGACAGGAAGACCAATTAGGTAGGAGCTGTAGAGTGCTAGAGACAGCTCAAACCAGCAATTTAATAATTTTCAGTATGAGTATTTACACTTTGGAAATAGTTAAGGACTTTATTTGTTGTTTGATTGATTGTCTAGACTTAAAGAGGTGGAGAAAAATGTTAATAATGTAGATTAAACTTGAAAGTTTTTAATGTACATTTCATTTGCAAGACTGTATTAGCTTTGATACTCCTCAGTATCCTATGCACTTTCTGCCCCTCTGGTTGGAGAGCTAGAAGTTAGGGTGAAAAACTTCTTTCAAAGCCTCCATTTAAAGAGAGTCCCTACACCTGCGATCTATTTCCCCAATTTCCTACCAGCTTGCATTCCCTGGGCTTTTCTCCGCTTCCCCCGAACCCCCCAGCTTCCCTTCTCCAATTTTTAGATTCCATGAAGGACTGTCTTTTTTCTTTCTTTTTATTTGTTTTCCCAGTGCTTGACACAAATCCTGGAACAAAGTAGATGCTCAATAAATGTTTACTGACAATTGATAATGTACTCCCCACCTCCAAAGATCTGGTTGTTAAATAACTGCACACTGTTAAATAACAGTAACTTGTGTTAAATAACAGCACAGTCTTGGAGAGAGATGATAAAGTGAGGAACTAAGGTAGTAGTTGTATGAATAGAAAGGATGAGGAAGTGGGAGGTATTGTGAAAGTAGAAATTGGTAACTTATTGAATACATAAAGTGAGGGAAAGTAGGGTATAGGAGGATAATGTTGAGGTTATGAACCTGGGAGACTGAAAGCATGGTGAAGCCTTAAACAGAAATAGGCAAGTTTGGTGGAAGGATGGGTTTTCAGGGAAATACATTGAGATTCTTTTTTCTATTTTTGGGTTTTTAATATCTTGGTTGCAGTTTTTATTTTTAAAACACTACCCACAACATAGAGATCATAGATCCATTGAAGTGTCAGTTCTCCTCTCATCTCCTGCACAGGACCATAAACTCCTCAAGGGGATAGGCATGTCTCTTGTACATCTTGATCAATGTTTTGGATATGGTAGGTGCTCAAACAAACATTTCTCATATTCTGTTCAATAAAGAGAAAGGCTAAGGTAAGTCAAATGAGTTAATTATTTAGAATAGTTACAATTCTTTCCCTAAAACTAATTTTCCCAGCTTTATTTTTTTCCCTTATCAGATAAAAGCTTGTATGATGATTTGAGTTGAGAGTTAGGAGGAATTTGATTCAGTATTACCCTTCCAGATCAGATCTTTGCTCTCCCTGGACAGAAGGCCTTTTTTCATTCTTCCTTCCAGGATGTTTTGTGGTTGACAGAAATTATGAAGGTGGCTTCCATGTAATGGCTATAAGTCATTAGCAGCTACTTTCTGGGTTCTTTCTGTCTGTAGGATGGCGAATTCATATTATGAATGAAGGAATTAGACCCTGTTTTGCCAGGGCCTTGGTTGGTGAAACACATGAGCAGCTGGGCAAATTTAAACACACCACAGCCTTTGTTCACTGTTGAGAAAGACTGAATAGGACATGGGATGACAGGATCCAGAATTGGCAGGGACCTTAGAAATTACTCAGCCTAACCCTTCATTTACAGATATGGTCACTGAAATTCATAGAGTTCAATCAACTTGTCAAGTATAAATGACAGTAAATGAGAGAGACTGGATTTGAAACTAAATCTAATTGTAAAATCAATATTCTTTCCATTGTTCCAAGCTGCCTCTGTCATTTTACAGATGAAGATATTGAGACCCACAGAGCTTCCAGTAACTTGCAGAAAATCATAGATGTAGAAATAGGGGGAATCTCAAAAGCATCTAGTCCAGCTCTCTCATTTTACAGGTAAAGAAACTGAGGTTTAAAGACTCTCACAAAGTTCTATCAGTAGTAAGTCTTAGAAAAGGGTTTCAATCCTGTTTTGTGACTCCAGAACCCACTGCTACCATAACTGTGATTTGAATTCAGGACCTCTGACTCCAAACACATTGCTTTCTGTCCTTATCAGCCTGCTGCTGTAATACATGTCAAGATTGTCCTCTAGGGACATTTACAAGGAGAACAATAAATGTGTCAAATTATTCTTTCCCACTTATGGGAATGGCACAGATCTCTGGATATGTCCCCAAGATGTTTTTTCCCCCTGACTTTGCCAAGAAAAGAAGCCTGTGCTACTGATGGGACAGAATCAACTACAAGATAACTGAACAGGGTTTTATATATGATTGTGATGGAATACTATTGTGCTACAAGAAATGATGAGGAGAATGCTCTTAGGAAAACCTGGGAAGACTTATATGTACTGATAAAAAGTGAACAGAGCAGAACCAGAACATTGTATATGATAACACAAGATGGCACAATGATCAACCAGGAGTGACTTAGCTATTCTCAGTAAAACAATGATCCAAGACAATTGTGAAGAACTTATTATGAAAAAAGCTATTTATTTGCAGAGAAAGAATTGATGAAGTCTGAATACAAATTGAAGCATACTTTTTAAGCTTTCTCTTCCTCCTCCTCCTCACAATTCAGGGAGATAGGTGCTATTATCTTCATTTTACAGAGAGGAAATGGAGGCAGAGAGAGATATTTAGTAATTTCTCTAGGTTCACCCAGATAATAAGTGTCTGAGACAAGATTTGAATTGAGGTCTTCCTGAGTCCACATTCAGTGCTGTCTCCAGTGCATCACCCAAATGCCTCTGTAAGTTGATTTATTTAATCCTCACAATCCTATGAGAGATTTGGGAGAAAGTAAGGAGGGGGAGGGAAGTTTGGGGAAAAGATGAAGAGTTCAATTTTGGACACAGGAATTTATGTAGAAAACATAATGTACTTTAGGGAACAGTGAACCAATTAAGCTGAAAAGTCTTATAGAGAAAAGTCAGACTATAGATTTAGATTTGGGAAGTTGTCACCATTGAAGTAATAAACCACTGCTTAAGAGCCTACTTTGTATCAAGTACTATATTAGGAAATAGGAATAAAAAGACAAACATGAAACAGGGCTGGAAGGGATGGCAGAGGTCATCAAACAAAACTCCCTTATTGCATTGGAAAATAACTGAATAACAGCTAGCTAGATCTATCTATGACCTTATGATTTCTGTTCTCAAGAAGCTTACATTCTGTTCTGAGGATAGCATGTACACGTATATTGTTGTTGCTCAGCTGTTTCAGTCATGTTCAGTTCTTTGAGGCCTCATTTGGAGTTTTCTTGGCAAAGATACAGAAGTAGTTTGCCATTTCTTTTTTTAGCTCATTTTACAAATGAGGAAACTGAGGTAAACAGGGTTAAGTGACTTGCCTGGAGTCACCCAGCCAATAAATATCTAAGGTCCCATTTGAACTCAGGTGTTCCTTATTCCAGGCCCAGTACTCCAGCCACTGTGCCACCTAGCAGCATACACAGATAAGTATATATCAAATAAATGCATAGGCAGCTGGGTGACACAGTATATATGACACTGAACCTGGAGACAGGAAAACTCCTCTTTCTGAGTTCAAATCTGGTCTTAGATACTTACTAGTTGTATGACCCTAAGCAGTGACTTATTTCCCTCAGTTTCCTCATCTGTAAAATGAGCTGGAGGAGGAAATGGCAAACCACTCCAGTATGTTTTCTGAGAAAATCTCCAAATGGGGCTAGGAAGAGTTGGATACGACAAAAATGCCTGAACAACAACAAAATCAATGCAAGGAAATTGTGCAGTGGCGTGAGGGGCTGTTGTTAAGAGCTTTGAAGGAAACTATGATTCTAAGAGGCAGAAGTCCGAACATTCTGGGCATGCCTGGAAAGGCTTGGAAGCTGGAGATAAAATATTCATTTAGAGTGAGGAATAGTGAGGTCAGTTTGACTGACTGTCGGAGACCAGATTTGAACTCAGGAAGGTTAGTTTTCCTGACTCCAGGCCCAGTGCTATATATATACTGTGTCACCCAGCTGCCTGTACATTTACTTGATATATACTTATATGTGTATTTATGCTGCTAGGTGGCACAGTGGATGGAGCACTGACCTGTCTATAAATAAGCCCAGAAAAATGTTCCAGGGCCAGGTTGTAAAAGGCTTTTAATACCAAATAAAGGAGTTTGTATTGGATCCCGGGGGTAGTAACCTGTTTGGGCTCTGGTATAGAATTCTTTCTCCATGTCTCCTTGGACTCGATGTGCCCATGATAAGGAAGTTCTAACTTTCTTGAAACTACTATCCAACAGCCGTCTCATTGGGGAAAGGAAAGGATCATCTCCCCCTCCCAGCTCTGCTTTGCCAGGTCCCATGTTTTGGTTTATTTAGAGTTGGGTGGGGTAGACTCACCTGGCTGGTTCTTCCTCTCCAGTCCTGTGCCTGACTTCCTCAACCAAGGGAGATTTCAGGCAAAGCAGTCCTAAATAGACTGGCATCCTCTCACCCCCTACCTTCATTTCATTTCTTATTACTTGTACCTTTTCACTGCTTTTTAAATAATAGTTGGTTTTTTGGGGTGCTTGTATGAACTCACAGTGAAGAAGTTATAAAGGTGTTATGAGACGTGTAAGGGTTTAACAACCAGGCTCTCCAGGAAAGAAAATAAGCACACATGCTTTTTTAAGTTTGGTCTGCATTATTTACACTCTCTAAAATCTGGAAGATCAACACAACAATAAATCAAGCACTGGTTTGAAGCTGATTGCCAATTTCTGAGGTGTAAATGCTCATATTCAGAATTAAACAATGGTTTCTCAAAAGCCAGTTAGAACTGGCTCCAACATGCCTGTGGTTATAAGACTTTTTTAGGGGGACCCAATGGCTGTGAGGCTTGAGAGCCTAAACCTTACTTTCCAGAGATGGGGAGAGGAAAGTGGGGGGCAGGGAGGGAGCAGTAGCAAACTGGTTTTCTCTGGGAGTCAGGAGATGAAATGCTTCAAGGGTTAATTAAATCCTGGACCAAAGCTCTTGGCCATATAAGGAAATTCCATGATGGAATGCAGAAGTCCTGTTTACCAGCTCTGCTCTCCCTGAGCTATAGCCAAGAGGCCTGAAAGTTTGCTGGGCCTGAGGTAAGGTCTGGAAACTAAATATGGAGAGGAGGAAGAGACTGTTGCACATCTGAGGCAATGTGCAAAGGTGAAAAAAAGCAAGGTGCCCTGGATAAATTATTTTTAAAAAGTGAATGGGAGTGAGAGTGCAGGAGGGATCTACCCAGATCTCTTCCTTTAAAGAAGGCACTGATTCTAATCACAAAGGACCACTGGCTTACAAAAAGATCATTTCTCTTCCTAGGAGGTCACTGTTCAAGGGGAATTAGCTGGTCACTTAGAGATGACATATCTGGAAAGGAGGCCCTCTAGGTATGAAGTGGGTAAAGAACTGGGCCTGGAGTCAGGCAGACTCAGACTCCTGGATTCAACTCTGGTCTCAGACACTTCTTAGCTGTGTGATCCTGGGCAGGTCACCTACCTTGTTTGCTTGTTTCCTCATCAGTAAAATGAACTAGAGGAGGAAATGGCAAGCCACTCCTGTATCCTTGTCAAGAAAACTCTAAAAGAGTTGGACATGACTGAACAACTGAACAATAACAGCAAAGGACTTGGGCCCCTATATTATAGGATTCAGACCAGGAAAGGCTCTTAGTCCCGGCTTCTAATTTTACAGATGAGGAAACTGAGAACAGATAATCAGTAGTGGAAACGGTAAAATAGAAAGTTGACTGGATTTAAAGTTAGAAAACTGGGGCTCAAATTCCCTCCTTGGCCACTTGGCATTGTGGGAAAAGTGTTAGAGTCAGGAAGAACTGAATTCAAATCTTGTCTTATTAGCTGTGTGGTCCCAGATGAGTCATTTAACCTCTCTCACCCTAAGTTTCCTCATCTGTGAAGTATAATTCCTATACAGTGATTTTTGTGAGACTCAATTAGCTCATTGAGTCATCTTTAAATGGCTTTATCACTTCATCAGCAAAGTTATCAAGGACTTTTGTGTGTTAGACACCGAGAGACCAAAAAAAAACCAAAAAAACCCCAGCAAGTATTATTTAAGAACTTACTATATTCAAGAAACTGGGCTAAGTGCTGGAGAGATACAAAAAAAAAAAAAAAAAGCAAAAACAATACCTGCCCTCAAGAAGCAACCTTCTAATAAGACTGGAGAGACAGCATCTACAAATCAGATCGAAGATCCATCCTCTGAGCGAGTTTTCATCCTCTAAAGGATATGATAGGTACATATGTGAATGTAATCAAGAGCTGTTTCCCATTTGTAGCATGGGAGTGTGTGGCATTGTATGGATCAAAGGGAGGCAGAATAGATATGCTCCCCCACCTTTTCCAAGGGAGGCTTTATTTCTTTTATTTTTTTAAATTAAAGTTTCTTATTTTCATGGACAATTTTTCAACATTGACCCTTGTAAAATCTTGTGTTCCAAGATCCCCTCCTTCCTTCTACCCTCTCCCCTTGATGGCAAACAATCCAAATATATGTTTAACATATGCATTTCTTGTATATATATTTCCACAATTATGGTGCTGCACAAGAAATGTCAAATCAAAAAGGGAAAAAATGATAAAGAAAGCAAAATGCAAGCAAACAATAAAAAGAGTAAAAATGCTATGTTGGGATCCACACTAGGTTCCCACAGTCCTCTCTCTGGGTATAAATGGCTCTTTTTATCACAAGACCATTGGAAGTGGTCTGTATTACCTCATTGTTGAAGAGTCCCGTCCATCAGAATTGATCAATGTATAATCTTGTTGCCATGTTGCTCATTTCACTCAGCATCAGTTTATGTAAGTCTCTCTAAACTTCTCTGTATTCATCCTGCTTGTCATTTCTTACAGGACAATAATATTCCATAACATTCATATATCACAATTTCTTCAGCCATTCTCCAACTGATGGGCATTCACTGTTTCCAGTTTCTAGCCACCTCAGGGCTGCCACAAACATTCTTGCACATATAGGTCCCTTTCCCTCCTTTAAGACTTCTTTGGGACACAGAGGTTTTATTTCCTGATAGGAGGGGAAGCAGGAGACTGAGGTTCTGCCCTCTTTAGAGACAGAGACAGGCAGACAGAAGGATTATGGGACTGGACATATTTATCTGCTTCCTTGAATATTATTAGTTTGGAGGATGTGGTGTTTCCGACTCACTCTAACTTCTGATTGCTGCTTCATTAGTAGGCAGGACCTCATGCTTATCTGAGGCATGATTCTTTTCTCACCAAATGCTAGTTTCACAATAAACGCATATAGCAATTAGCAAAGAAACTCATTTATCCAATTCCATAGTCAAACAGAAATCAGAGAAAATATTCATGGGTGATTAGGTGACAGATAATGCAGAGCAAAGGAGTACTCCGATTGGGAGTGAAATAATTGAGAGAGAGAGAGAAAAAGATAAAGAGACAGAGACAGAGAGAGACAGAGAGGAGAATCTTTACCCAAAGGCAATTTTTATTTTGCTCCCTGGAGCTAGAATATCTGGGCAGCTTTGCTTGATCATTTCTTGAGAGATGACATGTAGATGCTTTTTTTATATTCATGGCTTTCAAATAGTCTATTAATTCTTAAATCATCTCTCTTTGATCTAGTTTTCAAGTTGTCTTTCCAATAAAATATTTCACATTTTCTAATATTTTTTTCATTCTTTTGATTTGATTTTATTGTCTCCTGGAGTCATTAACTTCTACTTGTTCGATTCTAAATTCCAAGAAATTGCTTTGTTCACTTCTTTTTCCATTTGGATTTTTGTGCCTCTTTTACAAAACATTTGATCAATTCTTTTTTTTTTTTTTTAATGTTGTTTTCTTTAGTATTTGTGTGTGTGTGCATGCCTCTTTTACCAAGCTCTTGATTCTCTTTCATATATATTTTGAATCACTCATTTTTGGAGTGGCACTGGAGTGATTTGCCATTTCCTTCTCCAATTCATTTTACAGAGGAGGAGACTGAAACAAAAAGGGTTAAGTGACTTGGCCAGACTCACACAGCTAACTGAAGCCAAATTTGAATTCAGGAAAATGGGTCTTTCTAATTCCAGATCCAGTCTCTGTCCATTGCTCCATCTAGCTATTGGATATAGTGTTTTGACTATTAAAAAAGACTTTCTTCACATCAGTCATGTGAAGAAAATAGAGGTACAAATATCATTATCCCCATTTTATAGATGAGGAAGGTGTGATCCAGTGATTTGACCACAGTTAAGCAGCAATAATAAACTGTGTAATAAGCAAGCAAGAAGTCAGGTTACCCCAAATCTGGGTGAAACACTAAATGATATTAGGATTTTTAAATACATGAAGGGAGGAGGGAAAACATTTATTTAAATAGAAGGCAAGTTATATGTGTCACACATAGGGATGGTGAGCATAGGGTTTATAATAGGAAATAATGGTATAAAATAGGGTACGTAGAAATTATGGAATCTTTTAAAAACTAGGTAGAGGAATTTGGAAAATATCATAGGCAATAAGGAACCATTGTTAGTTGGTGAATAGAAGAGTGACAGGAAGAAAGCACCTACTCCTTTGACCTTCTATAAGCTAGCTTCATCCTTACCACTTGAGCAAAAAACACATTCTCTGAGGTCACCAACCATTTAAAAAAAATCTTTACATAATATTAAATTCTGTGGTCTTTTCTTATTTCTGAATATTATTAAAGATATCCAAACAACATTAAGTGCCATTGAGCTCTCTTTTCTTTCCTTTTCCTTATATTTTTATTAATTCAACATTTATTTGCCTTGCTTCTGTCAAATTCCGTGCCATTTGTTTTTCCTAGGGCTTCCTGGGGAAGAAGAGAGGCAGGTACACTCAGAGAAGGTGAAAAGTGAAGAACAAAGATCCTTCACATGGGGAAAATTCCTGTTGTAGAGAATGTGGACAGCAGCAGAGAAGTGTCCCTCAGGAAGGCAAGGGTAAAGATGAACTTGATCTCGGCTTATAGAGACATGCTTTGTTTTTGTTGTGTTTTTGTTGTTTTTTATTTTTTGTAAGGTAATTGAGGTTAAGTGACTTGCCCAGAATCATGCAGCTAGTATGTGTCTAAGTGTCTGAGGCCAAATTTGAACTCAGATCTTCCTATTTTGGGGCCGTTTTGCTTCCTACCTGTCCCTTTATATTCTTTAGGGGTGAGAGGTAATATAGAAAAGCTTCCTACAGATCAGAGAAGACAAAGGACTATTAAAAAAAAGAGTTTCCCTTCTCCCTTTCTTCCTCCATTTCCACTTCTCTTCATGGTGATTTGCTCTCCTAATCTTTCTCTGATTTTTTATGATTTTTTTCCCTGAATTGATTGCTGCCTCTATTTTTATTCTCCCATCTTTTATCTGGGAACAAGATTTGCTGGGCGCAAAATTGTTCAAGAAACACCAAAAGTTACTAAAGCTCTTCTGGGCAACAGGGACATGATGGCGTGAGCTGAAGTGACTGTTAATAGACTGTCTATAACCTATTAAATGCTAACTATAGCAAACCAAAAGCACAAAAGTTACCTACAGAGAGGGCACAGATCAGTGCTAAAGAAAAAGTAGGCTACTTCTCTTTGGAAGGATAGGACCTGGCTCAGACACAGTGGCTCCCTTTTAACCTCCAAGTCTATTTTGAGAGAATGATCCTGCTGCTAAGGGGGATAAAGGGGGTGATGTTCACTACCCAACTAAAAGCGAAATTCAATCTTTATTTAGCTCACTGCTGATGGGTATAGAATCCTAGAGACTCTCAGGGAAGTTGGAGAGGTTCAAAGAAAAACTTCCTCACACTCCTGTGCTCCCCAGAGTTGGGACAGCTTTCACTTATGTGAGAAGAGGGGTGATTTAATCATCAAATCCTGAGATTCTAGAGCTAGAAGGAACCTTGTAGATAAAGTCTAACCCTTTCATTTTGCCAAAGATCCAAAGAACTAAGATTATTTGCCCAAGCTTAGACATCTCTTTGGAATGATTATTATGAAAATTCAGGCCTTCTAACCTCAGTCCTGTGGATTTTCCACTCTTCTACTTTTATATTTCTTGACAGTCCCAAGCAGGATCATTAGAAGAAGACTAAGATAAACTAGTCTGGAAAGAATTACATATGTACATATATCCATACACACACATAAAACCTAACTCTTGATTCTATTAGCTAAAAAAAGGTATAATCTATATATATACACACACACATATGTTATACTTTTTTGGGATTTTCATATGGTTTCAAATGTAGACCATCCTTGGATATAAGACAATTTCACCCTTTGGTCTGGATTTTGGGAGATGTTCAAAATACTTTTTGTGCTTGAGTCTTTCTGTGCTCTAATTTATTTTAGGTGTTACTTCCATGTTTCCCAATATGCAGATTAAGTTCTCCCCATAATTCCCTCTTACTCACTCTGGAACATCCCATGCTTGTCCCTTTCTATCATTGATGACTTCCTCTTGGGGCCTTCGTTTTGGAGAGGGGCCCAGATCAGCTGACCTTCATTCCTTTACAAGCCCTGCTTCGAACTTTCTGGACTTCAATAGCATATAACACCTCTCTTGCAAATTTTTGCAACTTATTGTCTATTGTGTGTTGTTTTCCTTAGTTAGAATGTAAGCATCTTGAAGACAGGCTTTTTTTTTTCTTGCTTATCTTTATATCCCCATCATTTAGTATAGTGTCAGATGCCCTAATTAGTGTTTAATAAATGCTTGTTATTATTATTGCCCATTCCTTATGTAGCTATGTTCAAAAACTTTGGTGGTTTCTTACTTCTTCCATGATAAAGTAAATACTCCTTAGCTAGTTGTCCAAGAGCCTCCACAATCTGTCTCCCACCCACTTTTCCGGCCTCATCTCATACTGATGAGGTTGGGGTAGCAATTCCTAGTTTGAAATAAACATATGACAAATTCACAATGGCCATTCTCTTTGCCAAAAGATAGATTTATTTAGGGGAAGAATTTACAGACAAAATAAGAAGTAAAATAGGCAGGCACCAGGAGAGGCAAATTTGAAATAGAGTTGGGAGAGCAATAGGATTATCAAGAAAAGGAATTTGTAGGACTCCATTAAAGGAATATGCCATGAGACTGGGAATGCCATTGACTGGCATGTTAGATCCATAGAGGAGTTTAGCAGACTAACCAGAGTTAGCTAGAGTAAGGAGAAAGAGGTCATTTAAAGGAAAAGCACTTTGAGGGGGGAAGACAGTTAGTCACAGTCGACTTAGTCCTGAAAAAGGTTTCAGCAAATATTTTCATCATGAGCAGATCTTTTTATAGAGGAAATACAGCTTTGGAAATTTCTCAGGGAAACCAGGGAAGTAAAAGCATGAACTCAGAAGGAGGGACCAAAAAGCCAGATGGAATGCACCTGGCAAACCGGGTCCCAGACCTGTCTAAAGATATGCTAATCAATATCTCAAAGGCTGTTTAAAGAGTCTCAGGTTGGGAGGTAGATAATGGAAGTTGATAAAGAGTTCCATCCTCTGCAGGGGATAGAGCACCAGCCCTGAAGTCAGGAGGACCCGAGTTCAAATGTGGTCTCAGACACTTAACCCTTCCTGGCTGTGTGACCCTGGGCAAGTCACTTAACCCCAGCCTCAGCAAACAAAAAAAAAAAAGAGTTCCATCCTTATAATCACTCTATATAAATGGGATAGTCTGGGAATTAGGTTATATCTGATAATAAATAGCCAGATAGGCTTCTTCTTGATAGGAGAAGAGAGCAGGTCCACAGCAATACTATTCCATTTTACATGTCAGACTTTGGATGTATATAAGTGTATGAGGGGGTGTAGGAGGTGGGTGGTGATTGTACTTGGTTTTTATTACCTATCTCTTTATTATAGATAGATATTTGGTTTTTGGTGGAAACCAAAATGATTTGGTGGAATCATAAGTAGTTTTACTGGGGATCTTGAAGAGGACATTTGTAGAAGGCTGTTAGGGCAGAACAAGTCATATAATTAGCAGGGAGGGATAGAGGGTCTCTGACCCAACTGGAGTCTCCTAAAGGAATGTTTTTCTTTCCCCCAAGCAGATGGCCAAATTGTATTGCCTAAGAGAAACCTAGGAAAACTGATCCCCAAATGAGGGAAGAACCCCTAAATTGCTAGTGCAGAGAATGCATTGTCACTGGAACAGGGCATTACCTTCAGGACAATGGATGGGATACCTTCAGAAGAAAGGGAGAATAGAATGGGAATGTCCTCATTGAGCCCTCATTTCTAATACTGAGCTGAAGCTGCTAAGAAGCGAATAAGGAGTGAAATAGAGACTATAACTCAGTCATAAGGGGGACCACAGGAACCTGTAAAGGAAGTATTTAGGAGTTAAGGTGGGAACATTACAGTGGGAGCTCTATATTTTCATACTTTAGTGATTGAGGTTATAGTAGCTTCTGAGGAAGGATTTGTCTGGAAGAAGAGAGGGTTTGAAGAGAGTCATCTATGATAGCTAGCTTCAAGGATTATGTGGAAAAGGAGTTATACTTGTTTAGCATGTCTCCAGGGGCAATAAGAGGAGTTATGGATGGAAATCTCAGAGAATAAAGATGGGTTTGATGTCAGGAAAAACTTCTGGACAATTAGAACTATAAGTTCAGTGGCTTCTTCATTAGAACTCTTCACAGAGCTTGGATGACTATTGATTGGGACGTGATAATTTTTTTTGGGGGGGTTATGGGCTGTATCTGAACTTGGAGGTCCCTTCCATTTCTGAGATTTAGTGATTCTGTTTTCTCTAGTTGTTGGCATTATCTCTAAAGTTCTAAGATGGATTTTATCAGTATTCCTTAATAACAGTGGGCATTATTATCTCAGGTTCTAAGATGGTTTTCATGGATTTGCAAATAAATTCATTCTTTCTTTAAAGCCTTAGGAGCAGAATCCTTTTAAGGGGAACTAGTGAAAACCTTCAGGATGGCGCCAGAAAGAAAAGTCTCAGAAGGTAATCTTGACAGTGACACTGAGGCCAAGAAATGAGAATTCTCTCTAGGTGTGCCTAAGCGTTTCATATCTGGAGAAAGTCTCCAACAGAAGGGTTATACATAATCTATGCTCTAGTCAAAAATGAACTGTTCATCAAATGTTCTGAACTCTCCCTCTCTTTTCCCAGAACCGATTCTATTTTTTTACTTTTATAAATATTTTCCCATTCATATGTTAAAAACAATTTGTAATATTAGTTTTTAAAAAAGTTTTAGTTCCAAATTTTCTTCCTCCCCCTTGAGAAGGCAAGCAATTTAATATAGATTATATATTTTCAATCATGCAAAACACATTTCCATATTAGTCATGTTGTGAAAGAAAACAGATTTAAAAAAACTAAGAAAAATAAAAATTTTTAAAAACTATTATTTGATCTGCATTCAGACTCCATCAGTTCTTTCTTTTTATCCACTTGTAAATGGAAAGCATTTTTCATCATTAAGTCCTTTGGAATTGTCTTGGATCAGTGCATTGCTGAGAACAGTAAAGTCATTCACAGTTAATCATCATACAATATCGCTGTTACAGTGTACTATGTTCTCCTGGTTCTGCTCATCTCACTTTGCTTAAGTTCATGTAAGTCTTTTCAGATTTTTCTGACAGCATGTTGCTCATCATTTCTTATAGTGCAGCATTATTCCATTGCAATCATATACTTGTTTAGCCATTGCACAATTGATGGACATCAACTTAATTTCCAATTCTTTGTCACCATTAAAAGAATAAATATATAAATGTTTTTGTATATATAGGTTCTTTTTCTTTTCTATTTTTTGAGGATGCAGACCTAGTAATGGAATTATCTAGCTCCAATTCTTGAAGTCCTTTTTCATCCTTCAGATGCCAACTCAATGTGCTCCCCTAAATTGACTTTTTGAAATCCTTCTCCTTCTTCAATGACAATTCTTCCATAATACTTTTCCTGTACACCTTAATAGGAAATAATCTCTCCCTCCTCTGAATATCTAGGGGACTTTGTATCTTATCACTTTCCTCCTACCACAACCAAATTTATTTTATAGGAATTTATCTTATTTCTCTTATTAGGTTATGAGCTTCTTGAAACAAGGTATCTCCCCAATTGCCTAATACAAAGCCTTGCACATGACTATATATAGTTAAATTTGCTTAATTCTGCATATATACTGAGGGGACCATTTGAAAAAACTTAGACGGTCACAGGACTTAGAGCTAGAAGAAACCTTAGAAATAATCTAGTGCAACTTGTTCCTTTTACAGATGTAGGAATTTATTTGTTTTTTAATCATGTCCAATTCTTCATGAGCCTATTTAAGGTTTTCTTGGCAAAGCTACTAAAATAATTTGCCATTTCTTACTCTAGCTCATTTTACAAATGAGGAAACTGAGGCAAGCAGGATTAACTGACTTGTCCAGGTTCATACAGCTGATAAGTGAAGCCAGGAACTCCAAATCCAGAATGTTTATTTGTTTGTTTGTTTGTTTTTTTAAACTAGATCATGCTTCCTGATTTAAGGCTACATTCATTTATCCCATTATGGAATAGAATAAGTACTAGTTTCTGCAGTAATAAATTGGGGAAATGCAAGCAGATTACTTTAAATGTTTTTACTTCTTTTTATTTATTCCTATTCCCAAGCATGTGATGCTTCACAGACAACAAAGGCAGTAAGGTGGATGGGTTCCATGGTCTGGAAAATCAAAGTCTATATCTAGAGCAAGGCAAAGGGCATTTTGTTCCAGAGTACTAAAATTTAAACGGTCCCCAAAACACAGTTTGGGCACAAAAACCCTAATTATGATTCTGTGGGTTAAGGTTTATATACATATATATATATATATATATATATATATATATATATCACAGGTTTTATCAGACCTGTGAATTATGCTGGCAGCCAAGAGGAAAGAAAAAACCAAAACACTTCGCCTGTTGTGTATGTCACAGTCCTGCCTCCTTTATTTATTATCTTTACTAAAAATCAGTGACCAATCTCTAATTCTCAGGACACGCTAGAGTGATATGAAACTCCAAACAATGAGACATTCTCAGCATGGGGTAGAGGAGTAGAGACAAAGCCACTGACAACCTTGAAATAAAAGTCTGCGGCTTTTTAAATCCCTGTGTTTGGCTGAACCTGCCTGACAGCATCCAGGTGCTGAACGTGTCATTGAACTCAACAAGGAGATTTAGAGGAAGTAGAGCCCAGACCCAGCTACCCTGTTTGGCTTTCCTGCTGAGGATTAATATTGGAGCTTAGGAGATGGTGATTCACCCTCTATCCTGTTACCTAACCCCCCTTCCCTTTTATACAATCATAGATACATAGGTCCACCCTCATGTTACCTGAAAAGGTTAGCCCGAGGCAAATTGGGAAGCCAAGGAAATCTGTATAAAGTCAGTCCTTTCTCCCCATTTCTTGGCACTTATATCTGAGCTCTCTGCCCTGGTATTCCATGCTGGTGACTTTTCTCCCAGTCAATGCCTCCTGTTTTACCTGCCTTCTAGTCCTGCCTAGGACCAAGCTTTCTACAGCATCCTTTGGGACTTTTGACCATAATGGCTGCCTGAACAGATGCAGATCACTAAGCTGTCACTACTTTTCAATATTGACTTTTGTAAGATTTTGAGATCCAAATTTTTCTCCCTCCTTCCCTTTCCTTCCTCTCCCCAAGACAGCAGGGAATCTGATATGCTATATGTGTACAATCATGTTAAACATATCTCCACATTAGTCGTATTATGGAAGAAGACTCAGAACAAATGGAAAAAAAAACATGAGAAAGGGGGGAAAAAGTGTTTCAATCTACATTCAGACTCCATAGTTCTTTCTCTGATTGACACCCCCCCTTTTTTTTGGAGAGGCAGTATGATGGAATAGAAATAGAACTAAATTTAGGGTCACAGGACCTACATTTGATTCCCACAGAGGCTGTGTTATCCAGAGTCTCACTGCACCATATCTAGCATTAGAATCCAGAGCCTCTGATCTTAAACATAACACCCTTTTTTATTCCACTATATTATGTTGTATCCCCATAATAGATTGTAAGCTCTGTCAGAGCAGGAACTACTATGGTTTTTATCCCCACAGACTATTTATTATTTGATTATCAAAGTTGTAACTCAACTCTGATCCTTTAATTAGTAATGATTAGAAGTCCTTGATTTCATTAAAGGTCCATTCCCTCTACTGTCCCCTCCCAACCACTCTCCCTTCTCCCAATTCTCCTGTTGTAATTCTCGCTTATGTTTTTGAGAACAGTGTATTTCAACTTTCATCCTAGTGGCTGCTAAATTATGATTCTGACTGTGGCTCCTTAGTACTTGAATTCTTTCTGACGATAATATTTTTTCTTTGGCCTAAAAGTGCTAGATTTTGGCTATAGTGTTTCTAAAAGTTGTAGTTTTGAAATTTTAGGAAGTTCTTGATAGATTCTTCAATTTCTACTTTACTCTGTAGTTCTAAGATATCTGATCAGTTTTATGATTCCTTGAAATATGATATTGCTGAACACTGAATATTTTTGTTTATTTATAGCTTTCAAGTAGTTTAATAATTCTTAAATTATCTTTACTTGATTTGTTTTCCAGGACAGTTATTTTTCCTATGAGCTATTTCACATTTTCTTGTTTTCAGTGTTTTGACTTAGTTTTTAATATTTATTATCTTATGGAGCCATTTGTTTCTATTTGATCCATTCTAATTTTCAGGGGATTTGTTACTTGAGCAAGTTTTTATACCTTTTATGTCAAACTGTAATTTCTCTTTAAATTTTTCCTCCCACAGCTCTCATTTCTTTTCTATTTGTTTCTTCCATCACTATCATTTTGTTTACAAATTCTTTTTTAAACTCTTAAAGAAAAACCTCTTGATTAATCTTTTGAGAAATTCTAATTGAACTTGTGCCCAAATTATTTTCTCCTTTGAAGTTTTGTTTGTAGTTATTTTAAGTCATTCTCATTTTCTGGATTTGATAAAGATGCTTATGATCAATAGTTCTTTATGCGAGGATTCTTTTTGTTTGTTCATTACAGTCTGCTTCCTGACTTTAGCCTTTATATCAGAACTGTATTCTTTACCCTTCTGGTGGGAATGTCAAGAAAGACTGTCTTCTTTCTTGGGATATTGAGTGTTATGTCTCAGGAACAGATTAGACTGGGGACCTGCAAACCTTCAGTGCTTCCAATGTAGTCCAAAGGCAAATTCTAGATCTGAGTTTGGATCTGGGCAGCATATCCGTAGGCTTGCTCTGTTGAGAGTTACAGTAAACTACTGCTAGACTCAGCCGCTATCTGGGATGCTCTCCTGGGTAAGAGTGCAGAATTGCAGGCTCCTGTTAGGTCTGAGATTTGTAAATTAATTATTCCACAAGTTCCAAATGGGCTGGGAATTAGAACTGAGATCCCACTTCATTTTTGGGATCAATCGTACATAGTTCCTGCTTCCTTGTGAACTTGCTCAGGACCCAGGCCAGAGCATGCAAACAATCACTTCTCATCCTAGAAATCTTCTCTAGGCACAAATCCCCTCCTCAGCTCTCACTGGCTATGTGACCTAGAACCAAGTAGAGAATGATAGAGCCTCCATAAAACAGCTCTTCCTGTACCCTGCATAGGGCCAGGCCCCTCCATGTTGGGGCTAGAACTTCTTGCCCTGGTGCCCATCCTCTCCCCATGCTGGAGTGTTCAGCATGGCCATTGCTGGCCAGACCCTGTTCCCAATATGTGTAGACCTCTCTCTCTTTCTATGCCAATTTGGGTTAGACAAATGACTCAAGATGACTTTTTTCTTGGATTTTGTCTGTGCATTTTCTAAGCCTGTTTGGAGGAGTTGTGGCCAGGATCTTGGTCTCACTTCTTCCTGCTCTTCTGCCATCTTTTATATTTTGTTTTGTACTATTTTATTTTTATATCCTGGAAACATGAGCATTTGCTGTTGCAACAGGATTGCTGGCAGTTGCTATCAGCTTTCCTAGAGGTGGGCATAGAAACTTCTCTGAACTTTACTGTGATGATAATCATTCACTGGGGCAGGAGGAATCAGAAAGGTGAATGGAGAAGTCTCCCTGAAGTAGCAGAAAGACTCACTGGGAATATTGAGTGTGTATGTGTTTGAGGAAGGGGAGGTGTGAACACTGTCTGATGGGGAGGCAGCATGTTGTGTTGGGAAGACAATTGGCTAAAAGCAAAAAATATCCATGAAAAAAACATTTTTAGAGGAGAGTTGACTTTGAGGACAGACAACCCAAGGTTCAAATCCTTCTGATGATGATTCTTGACTACGTGACCTTAAATCTGAGACTTAATCATCCCAGAACTCAGTTTTTTCACCTTTAAAATTCTGGTCATTTGGTCCAAAAATGACTTCCAGGACTCCTCACAGATTTAGAGCTATGATGTATGATAGGCTTCTTACATTGGGGGTCCTGACCTTATATGGGTCACTAAATGTAGGGATTGTGAAATTATGATTTATTAGCAGCAAACATTTGCTTTGTATGTCAATTTTACATATCTATATATCTGAGGTCATGTAAAAATTTCTTAGGTGAAAAGAAGTTGAAAAAGGAAGCCTTGATGCATGAGGCAGAGAAAAAGTGAAGAGAATTTAAATCCCTAACTTGGGGCAGCTGGTTGGTACCAGGGGATAGAGGGCCAGCCCTAGAGTTAGGAGCAGTTGAGTTCAAATCTGCTGTTTGGTCAGGACAAGTCACTTAACCCCAATTATCTCTCCCCCCCTTCCACAATGCCCTAATTCAACTAAGAGTCAGGGTTACGGAGCTTAAGTTGAGGGAGGCAAGTCAGCAGAGATCTGGTAGTTTTCATAGAAACCCAATATGGCTTGTGGTACAGTGGATAGAGCACTGGGCTTGTAATCAGGAAGACTGAGTTAAATAAGATCCTTACCAGCTGTATGATCTTGGGCAAGTCATTTGCTTCAGTTTTCTCAATTGTAAAAAAGAGGATCTAAATAGGACCTACTTCAATGGGTCCTTGTGAAGTTCAAATACAATAATATTTGTAAAGTGCTTAGCAGTTCTGTCCAGCCCAAACGCTTGCTCCTTCTTCTCTCCACCTCTTTAAAATATGAGCTAACTAGAATGATTTAGAAACAAGCTCAATTCAGATGGGCTATATGGCTAGGAGCAATATGAGCCACATAGAAATGGTATTGATAAGATATTATTGTTGAGACTGAACTCATTCCATCTGTCCTCAAGTGACATGTAGATTATATTTATTGGTGTTTTATCATCCCTAGAATATAAGTTCTTTTGTAAGCAGGGACTTACCTTGTTAATCTTTGTATCTTCTGTATCACTTAGCACAGAAGTAATTAAAATCCAGCTTCAGATAGTAGCTGTAGGATCCTGGGCAAGCCTTTGTCTGCTCCAGTTTTCTTAACTGCAAAATGTTGATAATAATAGTACCTGCCTCCTAGGTTGTCGTGAGGATAAAATAAATATTGATATGATGCTTCGTAAACCTTAAAGTACTATATAAGTGAGATATTATTATGACAATACCTCAGAAGGAAGAAATTAAAGAAGGAAGGATAGAAAGAAAAGAAGAAGGAAGAAATGGAGGGAAAGAGGAAAGGAAGAAGGGAAGAGAGAACCCACTCCCTGAGATTGGTCTTTCAGATTGATGAGGGAGGGGCAGATTTCCAGAGTTTGGAGCATGCATAAATATTGTTCTCATGATGGGAAATTCACTGAGGGGGTGGAAAAAGCTGTTGGGCTGCCTTAGAATCACAGACCCACCATCTTTGTTAGTTAGCTCCATTGCTCTGTTAAATTCCCCGATGCCATGGACCACCATAATGTGGACACTGGTGGCCCTCTCTCCAGTGGAAACACCAAGACTAAATGTTTCAGAGAGAAGAGACAGGAGGTACATTAGTTATACAACTGATTAAGGGGAAAGTCAGGCTATATTCTATTGTTTCTACATGACTGAAAGTGATTTCAGTGCCCTCTAAATTCAGCAACCAAGGCCAGAGTCTCATTTGCCTGCCTTTACTTATGACTTTACTATAAATGACCAAAATTGCTTTTCACACTCTTGTACTACAAGGCTTACAAAACTGACCCACCAAAAACAGGGAAGTAGTAGTTTAGAGCTGGAAGAGACCTTGTTATTGTTGTTATTATTTATTGCTTGTCCTTCATTCTCCAAAAGGATTATGACATCAGGGAGGTAAAAATCCAAGTGAATTGGATTTCAGTGATGGAGGGATGTGCAAGGTCATCTGCCTCACTTTCCCCTCCAGAGCCATTTAGTTCTAGTGCCCAGGACTACAGCCAATGGGAGACCTTGGCCTTTTGAAATTATGGGGACTATCTTGTTCAACTCCTTCATTTTATAAAGATTCCCAGAGTTGCACAGGAGTAAGTAACAGTGCCAGAATTTGAATCCAACCTTTAAGAGTTGCCTCACTCTGCAGGAACTTGTGCTGCCAGCTAATTGAAGTCTCTGAAACTCGTTCTGCCTGTTACCTGTCAGCTAGGTGTTTTCCTAGTTCTTCCCCTCTGATTACATAACTGGAATTGACCAGGCTGGAAGCAGAAACAAAGCCCGATTGTCATGTTCTTTGTTTGCTTGTGAACATTTCTTTGGCTTGGTACAATGCCTTCTCACCTTGGATCTCAGACCTTTGTTTTGACATCAGTGAATCTCCTCCATACCAGGCTAAGTTGGATGAAATCACCTTACTATGCCCTGTGCTCAAACTACAGCTTTGGGAAAGGAACAGCTCCGTCCAAACAAGTGGATGACATGCCAAAAGCAACTAGGCTAGTGGATGGGGAGGATTTCAGCCTTAATTGTAGCTATATGACCTTTTGCAAAATATGGGGTGATTTCAGTCTCATGGCAGGGAAAGGACATTTTCTTTCTAAATCATAGTCTACACTCAGTTCTCCTATGTTCTTCCCAGTTAGTCATTGCTTTAAACCATGGAACCTGACTTCCATCCCTACTATACTATTTAAACTACTATTTCTAAGGTTATCAATGAATGATCTCCTTGTTACTCAGCCCTTTCTCCAAAAAGATGATAAGATTGAGAATTGGAAAGGACCTTAATGGTTGTTTAGTCCATTCTACCCCATTTTATAGGAAACTAAGAGTTATAAAGTATAGAGGGTGGGAACTCTGGGTAAGGTATAAGAATCTTCAGCCCAGAGGGAATCTGCTGACAAAGTCTGGTTTGGCTCCCCACCTCCCCTAAGGGCTCTTACCCTTCCTAAGAAATCAAAGAAGGCGTGACCGCTTCCCTTTGGTGTTCTCACCCTTCCTGAGAAGTCAAGGAAGGCATGAGAGCACCAAAGGGAGGTGGGGAGCTGAACCAGACATTGTCAGCAGGTTCCCTCTGGGATGAAGGGTCTTACACCTTACCCAGAGTTCCCCCACTATCTGAGGCCCTCAACAATAAAGATCATAGGTTATGAATTCAAATGCATCTAATTAAGCTTTCTTATCCTATAAATCAGGAAACTAAGAAATATTAAGGTATTAAAGCCCATGCTCAAATGGGAAGTAGCAGAGTTGGGATTTGAACTTAGGTCCCTGACTTCTTACATCTTATGTCCCTTGCCTCCCCCACATATTCTGATCTGGTGACCCTGTCCTCTTTGTTGTTGCTCAGATACAACCCTTCATTTTCCTCCTCTGCCTCTGACTGTCCCCCAAGTCTGGAAGGCTCTCCCTCCTCAGTTCTGCTTCCTGGCTTGCTGAGGTTCCTTCAAGTCCCAGCCAAAATCCTTCCTTTTTTTTCATAAAGTCTTTCCCAATCCTTCTTAATTCTAGTGCCTTCCTTTTATGGATTACTTCCAATTTATCTTTTATTTAGCTTGTGGTCATATAATTGTTTATATGCTGTCTCCCCATTAGACTAGGAACTCCCTGAAATCTAGAACTGTCTTTTGCCTTTCTTTGTATCTCTAACTTTTAGGAGAGTGCCTAGCACATAGTGGATGCTTAATAAAAGTTTGATTCACTGAATCATTTTGCCCTTAATAATTTTGAGTCCCAGAATACTATTCTGTTCACAGATTAGGAACCTATTAAGACAGACCTTCTTTATCCCCACTTCTGAGATAGTATAAGCTTATGAAAGGGAAGGGACAATTCTTTCACAAAAATAATCCTGGATTATAAAAGAAAGAAAAGGACCCACATGTGCAAAAGTGTTTGTAGCAGCAATTTTTGTGATGGCAAAGAATTGGAAATTGAATGGATGGCTATCAATTGGAGAATGACTAAATAAGTTGTGATAATAGGAATGTAATGGAATATTTTTGTTCTCAGAAATGATAAACTGGCTGATTTTGGTAAAGCCTGGAAAGACTTACATGAACTGATGCTCAGTGAGGCGAGCAGAACCAGTTGAACACTATCTAAGGTAACAGAAAGATTATGTAATGATCAACTATGATAAACTTAGCATTCCTCAGCAATACAGTGATCCAAGACAATTCCAATAGACTTGGGAATGGAAAATGCCATCCACATCCAGAGAGAAAACTAAGAAGATTAAATGCAGATAGGAGCATAGTATTTTCACTTCTTTTTTTGTTGTTGTTGTTGATGTTTGTTTGCTTTTTCTTTCTGGTAGCTTTCCTCTTTTGCTCTAATTTTTCTTTCCCAACATGACATATCAAAATATATTTAAAATGATTGCACCTATATAATCTGTATATCAGATTGCTTACTGTCTTGGAGAGCGGGGAAGTAAGAGAGGGAAAAATAATTGGGAATTCAGAATCTTACAAAAATGAATGCTGAAAACAATCTTTACATAACTGGAAATTAGAAATTAGAAAAAAAATTGGAAAATGGAAAATAAATGGAAATGGGAAATAAAATACTATTGAGAAATAAAAACACAAACAAAAGCCAAAATGGTCTTGGATAGGCTTTAAATAAACTTCCCTGTTTCTGTTGCCTAGGTCAGCAATCTTGATAATAGTATTTATTCTTTCCTCTTCCTCACCTTAGTAATCAATCAGTAGTCAAGAGTCAGATTCTACATATTTAACACTTATTGGACTACCTCCCTTCTAGGGGAGGAAGTGGGGGGGAAGGAGAGGAAAATTTGGAACACAAAGTTTTGCAAAAGTCAATGTTGAAAAATTACCCATGCATATGTTTTGCAAGTAAAAAGCTTTCATAAAATAAAATTTAAAAAAAGATTCAGATTCTACTTTCACAGCAACCCTTTCACTGCTTACCTTCTCTCACTGTCTCAGGCCTGTACTGGCAATAGATTCCTAATTGGTGTCCTGCTGTCATTCTCTTCTTTCTCCAATCTGTCCTCTGCACAGCTGCCAAATATTACTAAAATATATGTAAGGAGGAGGAGATGAGATTCCTACTTCTCTCCCCCAACCCCAACCCCACCCCAGTTCATTTGATAGACTCTCAGAAGGCTTAGAGTTTTAATGAGGTTTTAAACTAAGGTTAAAAGATAATACATGAAGTGCTAATACTCTTTGATAGTGTCCAGTAGGGAACAAAGTAACTGACTGAACAAACCCCTTAGCAATGTCTCTGGGGACTTTTTATTTTTTAAATACACATTTCTTTATGAATCATACTGGAAAGAGAAAATTAAGAACAAAAGGGAAAAACCACAAGAGAAAGGAAAAAAAAAAAAAAGAAAAAGGAAAAAAAAGTGAACGTAGCATGTGTTGATTCATATTCAGTCTCCGTAGTCTCTCTCTGGATGCATATGGCCTTTTCTTTCCAAAGTTTATTGGAATTGCCTTGGATCATTCAAAGGCTGAGAAGAACCAAATCTTGCATCATTCATCATAGCATAATCTTGCTGTTATTGTGTACAATAAACCCTGGTTCTACTTGTATCACTCAGCATCTGTTCATGTAAATCTTTCTGGGCTTTCTAAAATCATCATTTTTTATAGAACAATAATATTCCATTAGTTTCATATACCATAACTTATTCATCCATTCCCCAATTGATGGACATCTGCTCATTTTCCCAATTCTTTTCCATATGGGGGTTTTTTCAAAAGCAAGATTGAGTTTGAAAGTTGGAGATTTTGTTAAGGCTGGCGCTGATTATGGAGAAGTGACTTCAGGGAAGGAAAAGTAAAGAGGAAAAAAGTCTCTTCTCTCTTCCTCTCTCTCTCTTTATTGTCTATGTAGCTTTGAAGAAAAGCTCCGAGAGATTTCACATTCAGGAAGGAGCTGAGACACTCACTCCAAGAGACACAGATACAGAGAAATAGTCACTTGAAGAGAAATATGTTCAAGGTATTAGCCCTGACAATCACTATTCAACCATGGAGTGCAGCAGACTGTACAAGCCCAAATTTTGAGACTATTCCTCCCATATACAAGTATGTACGTATGGGAGAATGTGTGCTCAGGGGAAAGTTTGTAACTTCTCTTCCTATGTCATTTGAGTAAAAGTCTTAGCTAGGAGCTAATTGAATCTATTGGCTAATTATTAATAAGAAGTGCATCAGTGGAAGCTTGTAAACTAAAGTAGTAGGAGTTGTTCTACCCATAGGGTTACCTACAGAGTCTAAGGTAGTAGCATCCCATGCTCTGGGGAGCCAATTTGCTAGTGTACCTTGGGGAAGTAGACCAGAAGAAGTAGCATACATTGATCTGATCATGTTGCTCTTATAATCAGAAATCTTCTGTGGCTTCCTATTATGCCTAGGATAAAATATAAATAAGCCACTTCCACTTTCAGATATTTTATTTCCCTAAAAGAACAGGAAATGGACATTCTTTGAGGAAAAAGTAGCTTGGGACAATTTTGAGGATCTGAGAGAATATTATCCCTCAGATAAATGTACTAAGAGGCCTGTTTGAAAGCAGGTCACAGGTCCAAGTTGTGAAGTTGAGGTGACTTCAAGGCATTTCTCTCTGTCAATTATATTACATAAGATTTTTCAGAATTTTGAATGTTATTACTGAGAAAATTTAAACCAAAAAATTATTTGTGGATTATGGGGAAGAGTAGATAAGGACTATACAGGATTATACCCAATAGAAATGTTTCTCATCATCAAGTAGAGGGGCCTTATTTTGAGGCAGAAAAATTGGTTAAAAGCTCAACACAGGAGGAAAGATGGTTTAGGAGAAGAGAAATTCAGAAACTTGAGAAGTCAATTGCTGAAAATGCTTCCTGAAACAAAATAGTCAATAACTATAGCAATCTAGTGTTTGGCAAACCCAAAGACCCCAGCTTTTGGGATAAGAATTCACTATTTGACAAAAACTGCTGGGAAAACTGGAAACTAGTATGGCAGAAACTAGGTATTGACCCACACTTAACACTGTACACCAAGATAAGATCAAAATGGGTTCATGATCTAGGCATAAAGAACGAGATCATAAATAAATTAGAGGAACATAGGATAGTTTACCTCTACTTGTGGAGGAGGAAGGAATTTGTGACCAAAGAAGAACTAGAGATCATTGATCACAAAAATAGAAAATTTTGATCTATATCAAATTAAAAGGCTTTTGTACAAACTAAACTAATGCAAACAAGATCAGAAGGGAAGTAATAAACTGGGGAAACATTTTTACAGTTAAAGGTTCTGATAAAGGCCTCATTTCCAAAATATATAGAGAATTGACCTTAATTTATAAGAAATCAAGCCATTCTCCAACTGATAAATGGTCAAAGGATATGAACAGACAATTTTTGGATGAAGAAATGTAAACTCTTTCTACTCATATGAAAAGATGCTCCAAATCATTATTGATCAGAGAAATGCAAATTAAGACAACTCTGAGATACCACTACATACCTCTCAGATTGGCTAAGATGACAGGAACAAGATAATGACAAATGTTGGAGGAGATGTGGGAAAACTGGGACACTGATCCAAACAATCTGGAGAGCAATTTGGAACTCTACCCAAAAAGTTATTAAACTGTGAATACCTTTGAGCCAGCATTGCTGTTATTGGGCTTATATCCCAAAGAGATATTAAAGGAGGAAAAGGGACCTGTATGTGCAAGAATGTTTGTGGCAGCCCTCTTTGTAATGGGCTGTAAATGGGCATGTAAGTGGTATATGAATGTTATGGAATATTATTTTTCTGTAAGAAACGACCAGCAGGATGAATACAGAGAGGCCTGGAGAGACTTATAGGAACTGATGCTGAGTGAAATGAGCAGGACCAGGAGGTCCTTATATACTTCAACAACAACACTGTATGAGTATCAATTCTGATGGAAGTGGCCCTCTTCAATAATGAGAGGATCCAAATCAGTTCCAATTGATCAGTGATGAACAGAACCAGCTACCCCCATCGAAAGAACACTGGGAAATGAGTGTGGACCGCACCATAGCATTTACACTCTTTCTGTTATAGCTTGCTTGCATTTTTGTTTTTCTTCTCAGGTTATTTTTACCTTCTTTCTAAATTCAATTTTTTGTGCAGCAAAATAACTGTGTAAATATGTATACATATATTGTATTTAACATATACTTCAACATATTTAACATGTATGAAATTACCTGCCATCTGGGGGGAGAGAGTAGAGGGAAGGAGGGGAAAAGTTGGAACAGAAGGTTTTGCAAGGATCAATGTTGAAAAATTACCCATGCATCTGTTTTGTAAAGAAAAAGTTATAATAAAAAGAAAAGAAAAGAAAATGCTTCCTGAAGACAGGATATAAAACCAAATGATAGCTGAAGTGGAGACCTGTTTGACTGGAGAAAACTATAATGACTGGAATCTGATTGGAAAAAAAAAATTGACTTGGCTTATTGCCCTTTATGATTATAGGGATAGCCAGTAAACCCTAAGATATCTTAGGAGGATTGAGCAATCAAATGTCTTTTTTTGTATTCCCAGAATTTATGTGGCTGTGTTATATACAAAATCACCATTCTGGCATTTAAAGACTTTCACAAAATGGAGTCCAGCTGGAGGTGTCATGGAGGTAGCTCATGCTAACATTCTTAAGAGCTGATTGTTAAAATTCAGCATGAGGACTTATACTTTAGAAATTGGAAAATGCTATAAATCAGGGTTTGATCCATTATTAATACTTTTTATGGAGTTGATTATTAAATTTATCCGCCTTTTATATTACTTCCCTTCATTTCCTCTATATTTTAGCTGTTCTCTGTTTATCACATTCCATCTCCTACCACTATGACTTCATACAGGTTTTATCCCGAGTCTGCAATACAAGCCTTCTCACCTCTGCCTCCTAGGATCTCTGGCTTCCTTCAAAACACAGCTCAGCAAGATGCTTTCAGAAAAGCCTGGAAAGACTTACATGAATTGATGCAACATGAAGTGAGCATGAAGTGTATATAATATTATACAATGATCAACTGTGAACGACTTAGCTATTATAAACAATACAAAGATCCAACGTAATTCTAAAGGACTTATGATGAAAACTGCTATCCACTTGTAGAAAAAAGAACTGATGGAGTCTTAATGCAGATCAAAGCATACTCTTTTTAGCTTTATTTTTGTTTTGGTTTTATTGGATCTGTGTCTTCTTTCACAACACAGTTAATATGGAGAGTTCTCAAACCAATAAAACATTGTAAGAACTTTAAAATTCTGTTCATTAAAAAGTAAATGTTAAAAATTATTTTTATATACAATTAGAAAGAATAAAATATTTTTTAAAGTGTGTGGGCATTGCAAAACCACAACAACAATAAAACAGCTCAGGTGCCTCTTCTTTCATGAAGCCTTTCTTGATTCCCTCAGTTGTTAGTGCCCCGCCCTCTTGAAATTAATTGACATTATTTTTACACCCTTTGTATTTGTTTCTCTATGGACCTGTTGCATCTTTCCCCTCCTCTCATGGCATCACCTTCCTAATGTCATGATCATTTTCTCTAGAATGGAGGACAAACAACATATACCTGTTGTATCTCCTGCTCTTCACTCCCAATAGTGTGTATGCTCTGGGAAGGCAGTCTCTGTGTTGTTTTCTCTTTGTGTTACAAGTGCCTAGCACGGGTCCAATATCTGCTAGAGAACTCTATCTGGGGGAGGACATAAGCAGGACAGAATGGGAGGCAGGATCACACTCATCAAGCAGAAGCATTTGTTCCCAAGCTGGTTTAATGGCCCCTTTTCAAGTCAATGAGCGTTTATTAAACACCTTCCTTCTGTATATCACGTACTGTGGCTCCAGCCAGCCTTGTAAACTCCCAGGATTCTCTTTATAGCCTGACCTGCAGTAACACAGAATTCAGTCAGAGGCAAGTCTGCCTGGGACTCTGTCCAAAGTGACTTATTATGGAAAGTGCCAGGAGGATCTTGTTATGACTATTTCATTGTCCCCAAGGACAATTGGGCAGACAGGGTGTCCAGGGTGCTTAATAGCCTAAATTGAGAGACACCAAAAGCAAGGCAGGTGATCTTATTTACTTGGCTCCCGCGTGGTTAAATCAGGAGATGACGAATCTGGTGAGAGGTTGGAACTCATCTGCAAGGCTACTTTATGCTAATTTGCTTTTTCTTCATGCATTCTTTGATAATTTCCCCGGGGGTGAAAGTTGGAGAAAGATTCGAGTAGCAATTTGGCAACGCCTTCTGCTTGTACTGCCAATGAGAGGGATGGGGATGGGGAGGAGAGGTATGTACTGGCCTTGGTCTGGTATTGGAAGGACCTTTCCTCCCACCCCCTGTCACTGGAACCCAGTGGGCCAACGGAGATGAGCCATGGACACCTCTGGATATTTAGCTAGGGAGAAAGCATTTAGCCATGGTGAAAGGGGGGTAGCACCCAAGAGTGCCTCTTGGTCTAATAGTACCGTAAATATGAACTCCAGGAATGGCCATTGTTCTCAACTCTTGTCCAGCTTCTGACAAACCAGGCCTGCCATTACCTAAGAATGCTCTATTGTCCGTGTTGGTGAGCAAATGATTCTAAACTAATGCCATTATTTGATAATGCATCTTGAGAGTTGACTTGGATATAATATTATTGTTGATGAGCAAATTTGGTCATTAATTGCCTGTCAGACATTTAATTGTATCTGTCTTGGAGAGACCTTAGAAATAGAGATTTTAGATATAGGTCTAGAACTGGAAGAAACTTCAAGGACCATCTAGTTTAATGCTCTTAAGGAATTGAGGAAGCTGAAATCAAGTAAACCACCAAGATCATATGAGTAGAATAAGAGCTAACATCTTGATGGTACTTTAAGGTTTGCAAAACATCAAAGGTGGGAATTAAATCCAACTCCATCTAATTCCTGAGTCAGAATTCTTTCCATCGAACTTAGCTAATCAACAAATATTTATTAAGAACTTGTGGAGGCAGCTAGGTGGCGCAGTGGATTGAGCACCAGCCTTGAATTCAGGAGGACCTGAGTTCAAATCTGGTCTCGGACACTTCACACTTCCTAGCTGTGTGACCCTGGGCAAGTCACTTAACCCCAGCCTCAGGAGAAAACAAACAAAAAACACTTATGTCCCTGTCACTCCCTCATCTGTACCATAGTTATATGACCAATAAAGGGGAGATTACCTTTTTCAAAGGGGTAGCCAACGAGTGTATTCCAAGATTATTCCTAGGTTCTTTTGATATATGGTGTTTTGTCATCCCTTAAATAAGTAGCATATACATGTATTCAGGGATAGGAGTTTCTCAGTTAAGTGGGGCATGATTATAGTGGTAAATCATTTCATAGTCTTTTAAAAAACTACAAAATGGTTTCTGAGGATTGGGAGGTTTGTTTAGTTGAAGGATGAAATCAAAAGGGAGGGTGCTGCTCCCTTCTTCCACCACCACGCTTGGAATGTGGGCTTTAGTAGCCAGATACTCCCTTTCTCCTCCCACTTAACCTGATTTCCAGTCACCACCCTTGACTCTACCCAGCAAAGAAATTTTTCTTTGCGTGCTGCGTAGGGGTAAGAGGAACCAAAGGAGATTGCAGTGACCAGCTTAACCTCCAAGCAAATAATGATGGAGATTGAGCCACTTTCACCTAAGGACAAAAGGCCGAGTTCAAACTTTAATCGGGGTGTTCATTGAAATTAATACATTAATATATTTTTCTACATATATTTTTGAGTCCTCCATTAGGATCCAGACTTCTGATACTTCAGTTTTAGTCTGTCTACCTTCAAGAGCAGCTACTGCTCCTCCTTTTTGTCACTCCCTAGATACAAATAATGAAACTCATGTGCAAAAGCAATTGTGAACAACCATATCTTTATCTACAGTAAACTGGTATTAAATTGCTAATTAACTCAGTAATTAATAACAACTAATATTTAAATATTGCTTGCTGTGTGCCAGGGACTGTGCTGAGCACCTTACAATTACTATCTCATTTAGTCCTCATCACAATTCTGAAGGGGGGTGCGATTTATTCTTTCTTTATAGATGAGGAAACTGAGGCAGACAGAGGTTACGGGACATGCTGAGGGTCACACAGCTAGTAAGTGTGTGGATTTCACTGAGACTGGATTTCAACCTAAGTCTTACTGATTTTTAGTTCACTGTCCTGTTAAATATCTCAGTCCCTGAGAAGGAAACAGCCACCTCGATGCTGGAGGTTTATTATGTCTAATGAAAGACTCGAGGCAAATAGGTAGTGCAGTGGTTGGAGTGGTGATCTTGGAGTCAAGGAAAACCTGAATTCAGAACTTCCCTCAACTACTTTGAGTTGATGATCCTGAGAAAGTTAATTAATGTTTCTCAGCCTCATTTTCCTTTATCTGTGAAATGGGAACAATAGCAGCCACTTGCAAGATTGTTATGAAGATCAATAGAATGAAAAGTAAATCTTAAAATCTTAAAATGCTATATAAATAGTATCTATTATTATTAGGTGTTTATAGGAGCTAGATCTCTGATAACAGCTAGCAGTT